>NC_056748.1:1131591049-1131776049 GCF_019279795.1 Protopterus annectens | reverse complement strand
ATGACATCATCTGTATCCAGGATCCAAGATGGAAGAGTCTGCAATTCAGGAGGGTGCCAGACTAGTAATGATGTTGTAATTGCAGCGAGGAAGAGGCTTCAGAAGACCATGAGGGATGTCATAAGAATTGCTTACAGACTCCTTGCAGTCATCCTCCAGTGTAAGGATAGAGCATTATTCATAATTTCCTATGCCTGTGCCCCACAGCAAGGTTGTGAGAGTGAAGAAGAGTCCATTCAGGCAGCAGCTGTAGGACCTACTAGATAAAGCAGGAGAACATGAATTGGTGCTGATAATGGGTGACCGACTCCACATATTGGGACAGACAGAACACAATATGAAGACTGCCTTGGTACACATACGTGAGGTGCAACAGGAATAAAGGAGATGTTATTCTAGGCTTCTTTCTGGCAAATGGCTTGATGGTGGACAGCACATGATTCAGCAGTAGAACTTGTTGCAAGATCTTTTACAAGAGTGGCCAACATGCAACTCTGGCAGACTTCCTCCTAATAAGGAAAGGGCATTGGAGTAGAATCCGTGATTGCAAAGTCATCCCCACTGAAACGGTTTTCTTCCAGCATAAACTGCTGATTACCACAATCTGCTACAAACAATTGTCAGAGAAGGCTCTAAGGTCAATGGAGACTAGGCTGAGAGCCTTTTGACTGGATGAAGTACAACAGTTCAAGTTACTCTGGGCTCTAACACCTCAAGAAGAGAAAATAGGTGGAGGTGAAGAATGGCAGAGTCTCAAGACAGCATGTGTGAGGACTACAGAGCAGTTATGAAGCCAAGTGGAGTTTGGAAACGAGGCGCATAAGAAAAGCTGGTGGTGTAATAAGGAAGTCCAGGAAGCCATCAAAAGAAAGGAGTGCAGAGAAAAGTGGGGGATGGAAAAGACAGACCAGGCTAAGAAGGAATACTGGTTAGTTAGCAAAAAGGTTAAGAGTTGCAATAGCAAAGAACAAGGCATCAAAGGCACTTGGGTTCCAGAAAGTGACTCTGACTCTGCAGATGGAACAAAGAAACTATCAGGTTGCCAGGCAAAGATGGAAACAGAAAGACAGTCAGATACCCTTCATAAGGGATGCCAGCAACAACCCCCTCACCAGTCCACAGGAAATCAAAGGCAGATGGAAGGAGTACTTTTAGTAGTTTCTGAATAAAGAAAATCCCACAGATTTGTACTGCCCCAGGAACAGCCTATGATCGAAGACAAGAAGCCTACCCTAGAAGTAGGAATAGCACTAAGGAAAATAAAGCCAAGGAAAGCAGTAGCCTCCTATGAGGTCACAGCAGATATGCTAAAGATGTTGGGGGAGAAATAGCTGCTGAGAGTACTTGGAGTATGGAGAGAGAGGCATGTACCAGATGACTGGAGAATAAGCATTTCATTGCCAGTGTACAAGAACAAAGGGGACATCCACAATTGTGGGCAATACAGATTTCACTTCCTGTTCACTGCATGAAAGTCTTTGAGACTGTAATTGATAAATGTGCAGTATAGTAGAAAATCAGATGGAAGATGAACAGTTCATATTCCGATAAGGATGCAGTACAACCAACCCAGTGTTTGCATCGAGACAGATCGTTAAGAATAGCTAGGGATGAGGAAAGAGTAAAAGTGGCATTCGTAGACTTGGAAAAGGCTTATGATAAGGTCCCAAAAGGCTGATTTGGGCAGCCCTGCTGTGGTTTGAGGTCCCAGAAGCACCATCAGCAGTCGTCCTTTTCCCATTCTCTACATGTTCCATCAGATCTCACCATCTCTCGATTCAGTGTTGCCCTCCTACCATTTTGGACAGACATACCCGATTGTCATAGGTTTTCTATCACACAATCCATCCACCTCTTTGGACACCTGATTCTAGCTTTGACCTTCTCATTCTATTATTTATTTTACATTTGTTGACCGGGAAAGTCCAACTGGATTACAAGTCCATTTTCAGTGGAGGCCCGGGGAGAAAAGCTCCAAGACAACAATTTTTTACAAAACATAGTTTTAAGGACAGACTTTTGACATACAATTTCCATAGAAGAGACTTTGACATACATATTAACTAACAGATAGGATACATTCGTTCTCTACAATATAATATTACATTTTAGAAGTTATTCCTAAGTTTAGGATTCTTGTGATAGTATCAGAGAGATGCAGAATAAGGCTCTGAGAGAGCAGTTGAGAAGGATAACAAATCGTTTTACTATACGTCTTCTCCTGGTTTTAGTTGCTTATGGAAAGCACAACATTGCCGAGGTAGTTTTTCCTAACTCCTGGAGAGATGGGATGAGCAGTAGATTAACGGTCCTAAGTGGGTACAGTACTATGATTGGTTGTCTTAGCAGAGTTACTTAAGTTAGATGAAGTGTTCTAATGAGACATTAGCCAGGGGGGATACAGGAGCACAGTCGATTATTCACAAAGTGAGTTTTAACAAGTTTCTTGAACTGTGATGGGGATTTGTTGTCAGTTATGTGGGCAGGAAGGGAGTTCCAGGTTTTTGCTATACAGTGGCTGTAGACAGACATACCAGCTTCATTGTTCTATTTGGTTACTTTGAGGAGGTTTTGTGTGCTAGACCTCAAGGGCCTGGCGGTTGTATAGGGTTGCAAAAGATTTTGTAGGGCTGGGGTGTTATCGAGTTATGTATTATTTTGTGGGCTAGTGATAGTTGATTGAGTTGAAGTAGTAGTGGTAGTTCTAGCCAAGTGAGTTTCTTTAGACATTCACAGTGATGTGTTCTGATGGGAGAGGTTGTAGCAAATTTGGCTATCTTATTATAACAACTATCAAGTTTGTTTAGGTCGGATTTGCAGAGATTTGTAAGGATGGGGGAAGCATAAAGTAGGGTGGATAGTAGGCAAGTCATTGCTATTGTAGTTTTGGAGTGGTCAGTGAGGAATTTTTTATTGTGATACAGTAGGCCAAGTTTATGTACTTTTTTATGGTTATAGAAATATGTAGGTCAAATCTAAGGTGATTATCTATTTCAACCCCTAAGAGTTTGGTATGATTTGTGGGGGTGATTGTGGTCTTGTTAAAGGAGGAGGTGAAGAAAGAATCAGTGGGAGGTGTGGCTCTGTGGGAGCTAAAGAGTACTAGCTTTGTTTTACTTGGGTTCAGAATGAGCCTTTGGTTTGTAATCCAACGTTCTGCTAGGGAAAATCATTCTTGTGTTAAGGAGTGAAGGATTTCAATTGATTTGGCTGTGTATATTATGGTGGTATCATCTGCATATTGCACTATTAAGGCTTTAAGAATACTGTTTGGGAGCTGATTGGTGAAGAGGGTAAAAAGAAGTGGCCCCAGGATGGAGCCTTGGGGTACTCCTAGGGAGACTGGTAGGGAGGGGGAGAGTTGGTTTTGCCACATAACAGCTTGTTTCCTTCCCTCTGGGTAGTTTTTGAACCAGGAGATGGCAGGGTTGGTAAGGTTTAGAGTTGCTAGTGAAAGAAGGAATTTATTGTGGTTAACCATATCCAAATGCTTTGGACAAGTCAAGGAAGGTGGCAGATACAAGGAGTCCATTGTTTCTGTGAGTATTGACAATGTTGGTGAATTCTGTTGGTGCGGTGGTGGTGCTATGGAAGGGTCTAAAGCCATGTTGTTGTGTTGCTATTAGATTATTTTCTAGGAGATATTTCGTTAGTTGCTTGTGTATTACCCTCTCTAAAAGTCTAGATAAAGGGAGTAGTATGGCTATAGGGTGGTAGGTATGGAGTTCCAGGGAGGTTCCCCTTTATGTAGAGGGATGATATGTGATGTTTTCCATAGCTTGGGTACTATTACACTCAGAGATGGATCTGTTAATTAGGATGGAGACAGGATATGATATGGCTTCTGTAGCCAGGTGGAGGTATTCGGTGGGTAATTTATCTGTGGCTAGAGACGTTTGTTTGAGGTTGCTTAGTAGTTTTTCAATGGATTTGGTTGATTCTGGATGGAAGCTGAACTTGGGGCAATTGTTAGTTGGGGTGGGTGGTGGATTTGCAGGGGTGGAGATGTTGTCATAGGGTTGGCTGTTTGCAAGGGCATGGATTGTTTCTGTAAAGTATTTATTAAATTGAGTGGGGATGTCTTCTTGGTTGTTATCTATTTTTGAGGTTGGGGTAGCTGTTTTACCTGGTTGTAGAATAGAGTTAATTGCTGCCCAAATTTTTTGTGGGTTGTTCCTGTGCTTATCCTGTAACTTTTTGTAGTAAGATGTTTTGTCTGTTTTGGTGAGTTATTTGGCTTTGTTATGTAGTTCAAAGTGCATTTGTTTGTTAATTTGGGATTTACTGTTGAGATAGTTGGTCCAGGCCTTGTTTCTTTTTTTGAGGAGGGATTTTGTGTCTGGGGTTAATCAGGGGACATATTTTAGCTTTAATTATTGTTGTTCTGGAGGGGGCATGATGGTTAAGGGTGTTTAAGAAGGTAGTATTGAAATATAGTACAGCTTCATCAAGAGGTAGGTTTTTAGGGGGGTCCAGTTGCACATTTTTAAGTCGTTTATAAAGCTGGAGCGGTTAAAGTGTTTTTTGTTTCTAATTAGGTGCGTAGATATTTGGGTCAGTTGTGGTGATTTTGATCTGAATAAGAATGCAGCTTGGTGATCACTCAGGGTGTCTGGTAGACACCCTGCTAGGGATATCCGTGATAGGTGGGATATGAGTATTCAATCTAGAGTGGATTGGTGTTTGGTCCTCTTGTCTGTTCTTGTAGGGAAAGTGATGAGTTGGGTTAGGCCATGTAGGTTAATATGGGAGAGTGGGTTATGACTGGAACAGTTTTGCCAGTCAATATTAAGGTTGCCTAATACTATGCTTTCCTGGGGGAGGGAGTTAGATATCCATTCTAGGAGTTTTTCTGTAATGGGGATATTGTTGCCTGGAGGGATGTAGCATCCTATGGTGTTGATGTGTTTGCTATCATTAAGTTTAAGTTTTGTTGGAGTGAGTTAAACTTTATCGAGGCCTGGGGTTGTTATGTCTTTCTCAAGGATGAGGTGAGATTTATACATTATAGCAACACCCCCCCTTACCTATTCTATCACTACAAATTATATTGTAACCTGGTGGAGTGATTTCATTGTTGTGGTTATCTGGTTTAAGCCAAGTCTCTGTTAGTATGACCATCTTAGGTTGATAAAAGGAGAGTAGTGCATCAAGGTTGTGCATGAAGGTTGTGAACTTTGTTGAGAATACTTCTGAAATTTAAATTTAAAATAAGGAGCATGGATTTGTCTCGGTGGAGTAGGGTATCATTCAGGTTGAGGGTTGGGGCTCCTAGATTTTTTGGGCCTGGGTTTGGGTATATATCACTAATGAGTTGGGCTCTGAGGTAAAAATAATGTTTGAGTAGTTTAGAGTCTTAAAGTTCTTTATAGTTGTTTGGGACTGGTAGTGTGATGGTTGTAATCTGTGTGCATAGTGGTGAATAAAGAAGGTTTGGTAGTGATTTGGGACTACTTGAGTAAAAGGATGTGTTGTAATGTTAGTGGAAGTAGTTTTTCTTGGTATGTGGATAAAATTAAGTTGTTTTTGGTGGTTGGTGATAGAAGTTAGCCGTGGGAGGGTGAATACACCTAGGAGCAATAGTAAGAGGTGTATGTATGTGGGTTTGGGTTTGGTCGGGTTTGGTCATGAGAGAGAGATCTGCTTGGGATGGGGTGGGTGGGGTGGATGGGATGGATGATGAGAGGTGCTGTTTGTGATTGTAAGGTAGTTAGATGGAAGACTGTGCGTCGTGAGTGAGAGATCTGCTTGGGATGGGGTGGGTGTGGTGGATGATGAGAGGTGTTTGTGATTGTAAGGTAGTTAGATGGAAGACTGTGCGTCGTGAGTGAGAGATCTGCTTGGGATGGGGTGGGTGTGGTGGATGATGAGAGGTGTTTGTGATTGTAAGGTAGTTAGATGGAAGACTGTGCATCGTGAGTGAGAGATCTGCTTGGGATGGGGTGGGTGTGGTGGATGATGAGAGGTGCTGTTTGTGATTGTAAGGTAGTTAGATGGAAGACTGTGCGTCGTGGAGTGAGAGATCTGCTTGGGATGGGGTGGGTGTGGTGGATGATGAGAGGTGCTGTTTGTGATTGTAAGGTAGTTAGATGGAAGACTGTGCGTCGTGAGTGAGAGATCTGCTTGGGATGGGGTGGGTGTGGTGGATGATGAGAGGTGCTGTTTGTGATTGTAAGGTAGTTAGATGGAAGACTGTGTCGTGAGTGAGAGATCTGCTTGGGATGGGGTGGGTGTGGTGGATGATGAGAGGTGCTGTTTGTGATTGTAAGGTAGTTAGATGGAAGACTGTGCGTCGTGAGTGAGAGATCTGCTTGGGATGGGGTGGGTGTGGTGGATGATGAGAGGTGCTGTTTGTGATTGTAAGGTAGTTAGATGGAAGACTGTGCGCCGTGAGTGAGAGATCTGCTTGGGATGGGGTGGGTGTGGTGGATGATGAGAGGTGTTGTTTGTGATTGTAAGGTAGTTAGATGGAAGACTGTGCGTCGTGAGTGAGAGATCTGCTTGGGATGGGGTGGGTGTGGTGGATGATGAGAGGTGCTGTTTGTGATTGTAAGGTAGTTAGATGGAAGACTGTGCGTCGTGAGTGAGAGATCTGCTTGGGATGGGGTGGGTGTGGTGGATGATGAGAGGTGTTGTTTGTGATTGTAAGGTAGTTAGATGGAAGACTGTGCGTCGTGAGTGAGAGATCTGCTTGGGATGGGGTGGGTGTGGTGGATGATGAGAGGTGCTGTTTGTGATTGTAAGGTAGTTAGATGGAAGACTGTGCGTCGTGAGTGAGAGATCTGCTTGGGATGGGGTGGGTGGGGTGGATGGGATGGGGTGGGTGGTGGATGATGAGAGGTGTTGTTTGTGATTGTAAGGCAGTTAGATGGAAGACTGTGCGTCGTGAGTGTGAGATCTGATTGGGATGGGATGGGGTGGGTGGGGTGGATGGGATGGGGTGGGTGTGGTGGATGATGAGAGGTGCTGTTTGTGATTGTAAGGTAGTTAGATGGAAGACTGTGCGTCGTGAGTGAGAGATCTGCTTGGGATGGGGTGGGTGGGGTGGATGGGATGGGGTGGGTGTGGTGGATGATGAGAGGTGTTGTTTGTGATTGTAAGGTAG
Organism: Protopterus annectens; assembly: GCF_019279795.1. Taxonomy (NCBI): domain Eukaryota; kingdom Metazoa; phylum Chordata; order Ceratodontiformes; family Protopteridae; genus Protopterus; species Protopterus annectens. The sequence continues at coordinate 1,131,768,944 of NC_056748.1, read as the reverse complement.
TTAGATGGAAGACTGTGCGTCGTGAGTGAGAGATCTGCTTGGGATGGGGTGGGTGGGGTGGATGGGATGGGGTGGGTGCGGTGGATGATGAGAGGTGTTTGTGATTGTAAGGTAGTTCGATGGAAGACTGTCCTTTACAGGATGTGGAAGAGAAGGAAATGGGTACAGGGGTGGGGCACATTCAGTGATTGGTGGTTAGCATGAGGGGAGTGGCTAAGTTTAGTTGAAATGTAGCACTAGTGGGGATGGGTGGAAATAGGGGGCAGGGAGGGGAGCAGAGTGAGCCTGAGCGCAACAGGGCTAACACTAGCTCCAATTATATCCCTGGGCTTACTTGTTTCTTTTCTTTGTACACAAAATGTATATTTCACTTGTTTCTGTTTACACCAAATGTATCTTTTTGGCTGTATTGTACTAGTTTAATTTCACTCCAAATGTATCTTTTTGGTTGTATTTTACTGGTTTAGTTTTACACCAAATTTATGGGCTATTTTTAAGCTATAGATTGTCCCCTTGCAGAGATTAATTAAGAGCTGCAGGGGAGCCGGATGAAATTACTGTGTGAAGGGTAGATTTGTAGGTTAAAGAGGTAAGATCCTTGGGGAAAATCTTGCTATGTTACACAATATGGAGGGATCCTAGAGGTGCCTTTAGACCCAGGGCAGCATGAAACAGTACATAGGTAGAGTGTTAAGGTACTAGTACATGTTATGGTATTAACCTTATTCAAATTGCAGGTTGGACTTCAAAGACTTGTAGCAGGTAAAGTTTTTCAGGGTAATGTCCTTTCAGTCAGGAGTGTCTTATACTGGGGTAGTTTGAGGGGGGACTACATGGGAGTTCACAACACCAGGGACTGCAGCTTCATTTCTCCTGGAAACATTGGTAGAATTAGTGCAGGCAGGTACAATGCCCAATGACACCGGTATGAATAGTGTTTGGACACTAAGAGGGGTTCCCAGTTGGAGTGGCTGTGCATCCGGGTTCTGCTCTGAACCCACTGCTGTTCATTCTGGTGGCCTACATTACCAGACAGGTTAGGGGGGGCAGGTAGCTGTATGCACATGATCTAGTATTACACGCAGACTCTGAGCAAGAACATCAGCAACGGATAGTGGAAATGAATGCAAAACTTAAGGTATATAAGGTGAAACACGGTACAGATAATACCGTTGTAATGGCAGCAAATGGGGGGAAATCAGAAGTAACTGAATTGAGATAGGAGGGAAAACAGTGGAACAGGTTAACAGCTTTATGTATCTGGAAAGGGTGCTTGAGGAAAAGGGAAGTCTGAATGAGGATGTCAAAGCTAGAATCGGAGGTGCTGCAGCCACCTGGCACAGTGGGTCATGTATAGTGTATGACAGAAGTATGAAGAAGCTGAACAGTAAGCTGCACAAAACAGTGGTGCGACCAGTACTAACAAACAGTGGTGCGACCAGTACTAACAAACAGTGGTGCGACCAGTACTAACAAACAGTGGTGCGACCAGTACTAACAAACAGTGGTGCGACCAGTACTACTATATGGTTCAGAAATCAGGTCAGCAATGGCACAGCAGGTGAGGAAGCTAGAGGTGATGGAGATGAAGTGTCTGAGATGGGTGCTGGTTCATCTGTCCCATAGTGTACATCCTGAGGATATCGGAGCTGAAGCCAAAGAAGCTCCAATTGCAGTGAAAAAAAGAACTGATTATAGTGGTTATGTCCCATGTTCAGAAAAGCAGAAGGCAATTTGGTGAAGATGGGGGACAAGATGGGAAGAAAAGGGGAAATAATAGTATCCAGCAAAGAGATGGATTGTGTGGAGGAAGACCTGTGACAGCCAGGTATGACTGTCAAAGTTTAGGAGAGTGGTACTGAATCGAGGTAGACATGGTAACAGTTGTCATGACACCCCAACCCCATATAGAAAATGGAGGAAAAAGGAGGAGGATGAATTCTAGGGCACAGACCGTCAATGGTAGGAATATGCAAATGAGCATATACAACTTCGTCATGTAAAATACCTGGTTCGTAGACTAAGAATTCATTCTTTCTAAGCATGGTAAAGTACTGTATTCATTGTAGTATTTAAATTACTAATGTTGCTAAAAGAAGGCAGATATTAAACTGACATTTCGGTTAGAGGAAAAGTCAGTGCTGATTTAGACCGAATTTCTACTAAGTAATCTCCGAGAGAGATCCAGTAGTTTTCAAGTGACACAGAACAAAATTATTAAAGCCAGCGGTAGACTGTTAAATGTGGTGCCTCTTGACATCAAATATTTCATGGCTGTGGGTGGAGAATATACCCAGAATGCACCTGGACAATAGCGTGGCTGTAGTATATATACAGAATAGTACATATTGCATAACTTACCATTTATGGTCCGAGAGTAGAATGTGTAAATATAGAGGGTACTTTAGCTAATATAATGAGTGCAATTCTCATGGGTATTTTAAAAAAATGTAAAATTATGGTTCTGTTTAAAAGTCAGGGATGCAAAAAGAAATACAATGTTATTTGAAGATGTGCAGAAAGCAACACTTACAGATGAAATAATCAGTGATTTTCTGCTAAGATTAGAAACTTGCATTATACCAAAATGACGTTGTGGTATAATGAATTAAGAACTTTTCAAATTGTGTTTTCAAAATGGAGTTGCACTGCTCTCATGACTGAATAAAAACATATATTGCTTCATAATAAGATAAACTGTAGTAGCATCTTTGGAAATGTTTCATTCCTGCCTGCTGTCCCTGAAAATCTCAAATACTCTGTTTTAAGAGAAATTTCGACATGTATGAAATGTTAAGAACCAGTATGTAACTATATTTATATTTCAAGCATACAGCGACAGTGTGAGCATATTTTGTTGTTATATACACATGTTCACCTCTACATAAATGCAACCTGAGGTTACGCTGTACTTTAAATATTTTGTCTGTTTCAAACATGCATGCTTGTTTAATAACTATCTTATCTGGAACTGCTATAGATATTTAACACTTTTAATTGGCCATAATAAAAGGGAATTAAGGACTGCAGTATTTATAAAGCTGTATATCTTGCATTAATTAGATTAGCCTCACACTACCAGACTGAGAAAGTACATCTACAGCCCTGCAAGTAATAACCTTGTCGACAATTTATGAGACTTATCCAGGAGATGTAATATGCTGAGGGAGATGTTTTGTGATTGTCCTTGGATGGTGATTACAAGTCATCACATAGATTTTGTCGTTCTCCTGTTTCATAACACCACTCAAGTATTCACATATTCTGAGCAAGGAATGGAATGTCAACAGCTCAGATTGTGCCACCATGTGATCTGAGTGATGAAAGATCCTGTGAAGCCCTCGGGTCAGTCCTCATGCCTCACAGCAGTCAGCCCATTTCTGGATGTGTTTTAAGTTGTTTCAGTATTGAATAACATAACCGAGTTCTGGTAAGTGAATCTCAGGTCACAAGACACAAGTGGCTGATGCCATTAGTTCATTTCAAAATTACTAATAGTTTTGTTGAGCTGGCTAGTAAGTGTTAACCCTATGAGATTTGAAGTTATCACCATGTTTTTCCTAGCATATTCTAGGACTGAAATTGCATTGCTCGGGCTAGTTTAACTATTTGAACCAGTTCTAAAGCACTATTTAAATAAATGGCAAGGTAAAAAAATGCCTTGTTAAGTTGACAGGTTATTAGAACTGTTATTGCACAATAGCTAAGATCATAGGACGTTATTAGGCTATCGACCCAGAGGTCATTTCAAGCCTAGCCATTTCATCCCAATGTAATGGCATAGATACTCTAGTCAATACCCTGGATTGTATTTATGAATGCCCATATCCAAGAGGGTTGTGGGCACTATCCCTGGTAAGAATTTATGGTGCCCCATCCACTCATCCAGGTTCCTTTTGAACAGTGTCATAGAGGTGGTCTGCTTCACATGAATTGGCTGCCTATTTCAAAGATGCAGCAGTCGCTGGGAGACAAAACCTGTCCTTACTAGCACATCCTGTTCAAGTCGCAGGCCATATTTATTTCCCTGGAACAGTTAGCTCTAGTCCCATTTGATTTATGGATGTGCAGCAAATTCATTAGGTTTGGGTCAGAGATTGGTCTGTATGCCAGGCATAAGTCTCCCCTAAGAAGTCTTTATGATACTGAGTATAGTGACAGGGACTTTAGTCAGTCTGTGTAAGGCAAGTGCTGGATTCCCTTGATCTTGGTTAGAAACCTCTGATGTCCTTCATGCTGAAAAGGGTATTCCACTCAATTATGGGCATGATTAGTGCCAAGTATAGATGAGTTATAACCTCCTGTGCTCTACAGGCAATGCCTTTGCTAATCAAGTATGCTACGTAGAATGCCTTCCTTACTACAGTAGACACATGGTGGTCAAAGTTAAGGTCACAGTCTACTTGTGTTCCCAGATTTCTTACCACTTTGTAGGTACATAGGGTATTGGTAATTTGATAGTGTGAAGGGGCATTGTTTTTACCATAGGGAATGACTGTGTTTCTTTGGATTCACTTTGAAACATCGAATGTTCAGAACATCGACGTTCTGATCGAGACCAGAAGATCGATGTTCAGAACATCGAAGTTTTAAAGTGAACCACACAAACACCAAATAAATTACAAATATTCCAACTCCGAGATCGCACTACAGTGGGGTAAGGCAAATCTCCCATTTACCGCTATATGTGGTAGCACTAAACGGGAGATTTCCCATACCCAACCTGCAATGCCAACACTCAGATGGCACACACACACACACACACACACACACACACACACACACACACACACACACACACGCACACAACATGCAGGGCACCTTATTGCCCTGCATACACACCCACAATTCTACATTTTCACTTACCTGGAACTTCCACTTTAAACCTTTGATGTTCTGGTCTCGATGATCAGAACATCTATGTTCTGAACATTCGATGATTTAAAGTGGAACCATTTCTTTATATTGTTTGAGACTGATTAAGACACCAGTCGGTCTGCGTAAGACCCTCCTGAAGTATACTGACATCACTTGGGGATTCAATAATACCACCCAGTTTGCAGTCATCTGCAAACTTGGTCAGTCTCAGCCCCTTAGTTTAGGTCTGAACTTCTGAGAAGCATATACTAAACAGTAGGAGGCCCAGCACTGATCCTTGTGGCACTCCGCTGGTGACAGGTCTGCTGGTAGATGTGGAGTCACCCACTTTGTTAGTATGTGACTGGTTTATCAGACAGGTGACAACCCATCTTGCAACAAAGGAGTTTACATTCAGTTTGTTAAGTTTATTGGTAATTTCTGAGTGTGGGATTGTGTCAAAGACCTTTGCCAAGCTGAGGTATGCTATGTGCACAGATTTTCCCCGGTCACATTTTCAAAGAAATCCATGAGGTTTAGTAGACAGGCTCTGCCCTTGACGAAGCTGAATTGGGTTGGATCCAGGGTTTGGAGGTCACCTATGTCTTTATCCAGGATATCCATGATGATACGTTCTTTGGCTTTACAGATGAGTCTGGTCAGACATATGGCTCTGTAATTCCCTGGGTCTGTTGCTAAGCCACCTTTGTGGAGGAGAATAACTGTTGCTGTTCTCCATTCCACAGGAACAAAGCCTGTGGTTAGGGGTATGATTGAATAGTCTACTTAATGGTAATGCTAGTTCATATTTTAGTTTAAGAAGACAGCCTGGGATGCCAACTGTTTCCATAGAGGCTGTGTTTTTTGCTTTAGACCAGGCTTTAATGACCTGCTCTTCTGATTTGTAGGGTAGTTCATGATAAGTTTGGAGGGGATAAGGGAGTAAAATTTTCAAAAAATCTGTCTGCTAGCAGTTTTGCTATCTCTGCAGGATCAGTGTGTGTGATGTTTGTCACTGGTTCAGCACATGCTTGGGTCCTACCTCTGTACATAGCTGTGAAAGGCCTTAAGATTCTCCTTGGCTGTGATATGTTTTTCTCAAAGTTACCCTTAGAGGATATGATAAGTTGCCTTTGCCTGTTGAGGCTGAGCAGGGTGCTTTTCAATTGTTGTAGCTTTGCCTTAGTTTTCTTAGACAGCAACTTTTTGCTTTTGTTGTAAAGTTTGATGCTGGATGTCCACCAGGGAGGCCTCAATTACACCTCCAATTATCCCTGTTTAAACCTAATTGAACAATCAATTAATAAATAAAACATTTTTATTAGTTTGTGCATTGTTTTGCTGTTCCATCCTGTGGGGACTTTGTGTTATTTGTATTATCTGCAACATTGGAAAGGCCCACAAAAGATTATATCAGGGAGTGGGGAAAAAGTAATTATTTTGCAGCTGCAGAACATTTTATATGAAACAAAATGACTGCTATTGATCAATTGCCCTGCATGCTATACTGTATGGACCTATCAAGCAAGCTGTAATGAGTTTAGTAACCTGGAGATAATCTGAGGAAATGTTATCCTCTGGTACTAAAATGCTTATTTACTACATTAGATTAAGTAATTATAGCCAGTGTGCAGTAAAATAACCTATCAAATACTCCATGAAATTAAGGATTTTAAACCAGGTTCTGATCTGTTTGTGAATTCCAGTCCATGTCATTGTGCCTCACCATTGACCTGACTGGAGTGCAGTCTGAACATTTTCATATTACTTAATGACAATGCCTCTTTGCCATACTTTCTTGCTGACTTTTTTCCCCCTCCAGTCATACCTAAGCTGAATATGGCCCTGTAAATGGACGTGATGAAGTCTGCCACTGCATAGGTTTGGGAGAGGTGTGACTGAAAAGCGGCAACATAACCATAAAGTAAGAAGTAGCAGGCGGCATTACACACAGTCAGCTGTTTATTTTATGGCTTAAGGGTCTTACAACAGTGATCTCTCCCTGGACATCAAGTTTAGTTTTTGGCAACTCTTGTTTTGTTCCTGTTAAAACTTGCCCCTCTTTCACAAATATTCATTCCCAACTTTAACTGCTGTTTTTGCACATCGTACAAGTCTCAGACTACACAAATAACTCTGCTTCCATGCCCAATGTTTAGTTAGAAGTACCTCTGACTTAAGCCTATTTGTGAGGGTTTTCTTTTTCTGGAAGGGGAGTGTGTTGAAATGGCATACAGCTCAACATGTGTTGGACTGGAAGGCAGTATGCAGACCCTTGAATGACCTTTGTAAATTGTTAGTAGTGGAAATTAGTGGAGGCTCTAATGAAGCCCTTGGAAAACATCACTGATGTCCTTTTTCATTGGTTAAACCTCACTAATTAGGCTTCACAGCTGCAAGCTTGGATGCAGCCGTACATGTGTGATCCTGCCCATATCGCAGAGATGCCTTGACTACGCCCATAAAGTGTAGGTTAGTCAATTTAACCTGCCTTAGTTTTACACCATTTTGGTCCTTTAGAAAAAGAGCCAGTTTTTAAGTTCCAAACTTAAGCATTACTACTATTTTAGTGAAATGTGTGCCTTCTTTTTATTTTAGTAAGTCCATGACAACCAGCTCCATTCAACTTTGTGTGGATTTGGCGTCTTGTGAGTGAAATTACTTTTAGCCAGATTTCCCTGTGGTTTTGCTTGAGAAAGGTTTCAAAGACCATCGGACTCTAATGTTTAGTCATTATGGAGATGAGAGGCAAATTGATGTTTACAGTGGATGTTTATGTTTTTGGACTACCGCAATATATCCAGTTTTTCACATTTTTAAGCCAGATTCATGTATATAAATATATTGCATCAGTAACATAAACTGATGTTTCAACCTTTTTCTTTATGGAGGGTGGTGGTGGTGGTGGCGGGGGGGGGGCAAAACAACTTCATATGCAGTTTTTCCAAAATGTGCACTTTTCCCAGTAATATACCTACAAGCAGATGTCTTTAGTAAAACCCTAGTGTTCTAAATAGATACTACATGGAACATTTATTTATTTATTTGACATTTGTTTACCAGGGTGCTCTGACTGGGTCTACAGACCCTGTTTTCAGCAGAGGCCTGGAGAGAAAAGCTCCACATACAGTACAATACAAATACATTATAATTCAATGCAGTACAAATTACATTAGAAACACTGTACAAAAATAAGCTGAGAGAACAAACTATGTTACAAGATGTTACTATATATGCTACACATCTACACAATTCTGTAGAGTTAAAACATTATAGACAAAAGTCACTCTCACCATACATGATGTAGAATGTTGTTGTCTTTCGGCTTTTCCCGGTTAGGGGTCGCCACAGCGGAACTCCGGTCTGCTAATGATTGGCAGTAGATTTTCATGAATGCCAAGGTGCCAGCTCGACGTTCAACCTTCAACGAAAGCACGCCCATTTATGCATGTCTTTCGAACGCCCACCCAACCGCGGGGAGGACATGCAGACTCCACACAGAAGGCACTCTCCCTCTGCAAATACATGATGTAGAATAGTGTCCAAAAAAATTATGTAGGTACTGCAATGTGACATTGATTGTTATAGTAATGAAAAATAGAACGTTAGTTTCAGTTAGGAAAATAATAGCCAAAAAATTAGTGATCCAGAAAGATAGTAAGAGGGTTAAGGATAGAAGCAATAAAGTCTGAGCAGTAGCTTAAGGATATAGTACTGAAACAGAGAAGGAGTTAGAGTGTTAGGATCTTGCAGACTGTGAGGGATTGAAATGTGACAGACCGAGGAAGACCTGAGCAGTAGGCAGGTTTTATGCAGGAGCAGAGCTATGTATTTTTGAGATGATTTTTTTTATTTTTAAAGAGGCTTTGAAATGGATTAGGATGGGTATAGACCTGATATCTAGAGGTAGTGAATTCCATTTCAAAGTATAGAGACAGGGTATGAATACAGAGTGTGACTTGGTTTCCTTGTCAGTTTTGAGATAGCGAAGAGATTTGCCTTCTGATCGTAGGGATCGGTTTGGTGAGTAACATAATGCATTTTTATTAATTTTCTTACCACGTTTGAAGGCTGATTCAAAAACTTTCTGACGTACAGCCTAGGCCATGAGGCAAAGACGGGAGATAGGTATGCATAAGTGATTCGATTTTCTGGAGACCAAACAAATAACTGGCTTATTTAGTCACCAATTAATCAAGAGGAAGTAAACAACAAAAATGTAAATCAGCAATGTGTTTCGTTTGTGATAACTGTTTCATACTCTTCGTGGTAAGGACAAATTAAGATAATGCGCACGTCGCATATAGCTTACCAATGATGCCATTCACAAAGGCAGTACCGAATTAAATCCCGCCCCTCGTATATCTGAAAGCATTTCTGGGGGAAGACATTTTACTGTTTCTCAAGCTGCCTACATCTTGGGAGAAGTGAGTGGTACATGTGGAACTGACATATTGAGAATGAGCCAGGTACAGTGCAGAAGCAGGGACACATAGTAAAAGTTTGATTTATATATGTGCGATAGACTTAATATATTTCTAATTTTTGGTGGTTTGTTATAACCAGTGCTGTTTTTGTTGACATTATACCTTTGAACAGAAATCTGAGTTTGTTTATACCTGTAAAGGGAATTAATCTGTTGCAATGGTCAATTTATTGCACTAAATTCTTTGAGGCCCTACTTAGGTGTAGGATGATTTTTCTTAAACCCATCTTTTCACATCAGACTAATGTCACTTTTTACGCCTTTATCCATCCTGTAAGATTTTTTTCTTTAACTACTAGTAAGAAGAGTTTAAAGGTTAAAATTCCCTCAAGTACGTTGTATGGATATGACACAGTTGCCCTTTGCAAAAATAAATGTTTAGTAAATATAATACAAAAAAAGTTGTTGGAAAAAGATTGCTAAAAACAACAACATAAAAAAGAGGATCTCTGATTTTAATGAACTGGACTGACTAAAGTATGCCATATCCACTGTGAGTGCTTAAGAAACTGACTGACTGTAAATCTTGATAAAATCTACAAGTTCTTGAACTCCAGGAGAAAGCAGATTTTATCTTGGGCAATGAAGAGGAATGTTTGCCCTCTTTAGCTTAAGTGAGGTGTTATTTAATCAAATGGTGCAGAAATCGTAGTGAAATACAATGGCTATAGCAGTCTTACTATAGTCTATGAAAAACTGAGTGCTTTGATCCTTTTTGATCATCTTAAGATTGCAAAGAAAAAAAGTAGCAGTTTAGATGTATGACATGAAATAGTCCCAGTCCATTTGAGATCTCTTGCCTTTGGCATTTTAGTATCCGTTTTCATATTTATCCATTCAGCAACTTGTTATAAATGCTGTAATGAGAGAGAGATGTATGCAAGCATTTCAGAACAGTGCCATTATTTAAGAAAGCTTGCATTCCATTGGATATAGCCAGTGTCTTTTTAGATCCGACGTCCATCTCTTAGCTGCACCTTTACTAGGTGACACAGATCATAACCTGTGATTGTCACCTGGAACCGCACCAGAACTTAAAACAGTGATCGTGAAAGTAATGAAAGTGCCGTCCTAACATTTGCGAAGGTAATATATTACGACACTACAAAACCACGCATACATAGTGATTGAACAGAACCCCTAGTCTGAGTCTGCCATACAACTGAAGGCAGTGTCAGTGCAGCTGTGCTCCTCTCCTAATCTCCCACCCTTCCCTTCTTGCCATGACTCTGAACCACTTGCTTGACCTATCACTCACCATTACCTCCTGCACTATATTCCAGGTCCATAATACCCTATCAGTAAAACATGAAACCATATTTTCTTAAGTTATTCCTGAATTTCCATTCTTAAAAGCATCACTTGTGGTCTTTTTTCCTTCTAATTATATCACTTCCCTATAACTGCAGCCCTCCTGTTTGTCCTTTCTTTACTGATGAAGTAGAGTTCCTCCTTTTTTCTTCTGTGGGCATATGCACAAGCACACTGAATATTTATATTTCTAGTCTTCCATTTCCCCTCCATACTTTTTTCCAGCACCCCATTTCCTGCTGACTGTCAGGCTGCCCTCGTGCTCCACTGGAGCTTTTGTTCCTAGGGTGAGGAGTATTCATGGCCCCTTCATTATATGGTAAGAGGTGATTACAGTGGCCATTACACTGACAGTCCTTTAACTCCGTAAGTCTACAACCTTGTGCCCGATACGAGTCCCTACATTATTTATTTATTTATTTATTTTATTTTGTATTAGTGCAGGGATCTCCCCTCCCTGTTAAATGTCTGCTTCTACTTCATTTGTGTTCCACACAGCACTGCACACTTACTGGTAGCACACACCACAAGCAATGTATGCTTGTTACACTTACACCTGTGGATACAACTCCAGGGTCTCCTATTAAGTGTCACCCAAACAGCAAGTAACAATTACTGTCCCCACCCCTCCCCCCAGGACGGGTGAGATAAAAATAGCTGCTCAACCATCCCACCCTTCTGACTTGCCTCTCATGAACCTGTGCTATTAATTAGACATGGGCCATCTGGGTCACAGAGACATAACCCACTGTGGCACTGGGTTCCTTTGGTTACTTTAAGATTCCATAGGTTTCCACAAATAAATGTAATAAATATAAATGCCAAACTAATAGAAGGCTTTATCTGTCCCTGATACTTGTATCTATTTAGCAGCTCATTCTAAAACTTGCATTTTATAGTTAATTTATTCAATATAGAGCAAAACTGAAATTAGTGACCACCCCTAGTCCTATAATCGTTTCATATGCAGACTCTCAAGTGCTGGAAATTATCTTTAGTCAGCATGTCCATTATTGGGTAACATTATTAATTTTAGTCAGCCTCTGCCTGCTTATTTCAGTTCTGGGTCATAAGGAAGATGGTCTGTCTTGGCACTGAGTGGGTTTAAGGCAGAGAAAATAGGCCTGGATGGGATTCCAGGCCTTCATATGCACACAAACGTGCCCATGCACATATGCTTGTGTGTGCACTCCTACAGTCAGTCTAGAATTGCCAGTTCAACTACAGCTTATCTTTAGAAGGCAGGAGAAAATGAATTTTCAAAAGTTCAAGTGGCCCGAGAAAGGATGTGAATACTATGCACAGAATATACCGGAACTGTAGAAGTAAGCACTGAGACAGTACTGTGCATTGCTGCACCACTGTGCCACCCTTTAAGCAACATTAGTACTTTTATTCATGTATTTGTGGTAAGCAGGATGGTGGGTGGCCATGGTGGTGCAGCGGTTAGTGTTGCTGCCTCACAGCAAGAGGTTCTCCAGTTAGATTCTCTGCTGGGGTGCCTTCTGTGTGGAGTCTGCATGTCCTCCCTGTGGTCACGTGGGTTTCCTCTGGGTGCTGAGGTTTCCTCCCACATCCCAAAGACATGCTGTAGGTGGATTGGACACTCTAAATTGGCCATAGGTGTGTGTGTGTGTGTGTGTGTGTGTGTGTGTGTGTGTGTGTGTGTCTTCTGTGGAAGGTTGGACGCCGGGCTGGCAACTTGACACTAAAATTCCATTGCCAATCATGAGTGGACAGGTGATCCGCTGTGGCAACCCCTAACCGGGAAAAGCCGAAAGAAGAAGTAGTGTTAAGCAGGATGATATTTCAAGCGTTTCCATTTCAGGTGCAGCCTAAAGAATATACTTGCCTGCTTCATTCCTGTTGAACAGGTGTTGTGTGATCCTCAGTGTTGTTCAAAGGCATTTAAAAAAAATGCACTGATATGTAGGGCAAACAGCACCTAACACACAATGTGCAACAACTGAACATTTGGAGTTTTCACAATACTCATGTAACCTGCTGCAGCAAAGTTGCATGTGATTATAAATGTAGCTCATGAGTAACACGCACGCTGTAGTATTATGGCAAAATGCTGCTGTGATTGAATCCCTGTAACACTGAACAACTTGGAGATGCCTGTGCTAAAGTTTCAAACAGCACCACATCTATAGTGTTTCAGAACTGATATCTTCACTACATTGGAGGGGAGTTAGAGTAAATTGTGAGGTGTAATATCTTTAAATGATGGTCCAGTAGCATACTACCACACAAGTCTATGTTCCCTTGTTGTGCATATATTTAACAATGCTTGGAAAACATTGCCTTATTACAGTTGGAGCCAGTAGGAGAGGGTAAAGGTCTGGTACATGATGATGTTACTTAAGAATAACAGCCCAGCTGTAAACCATTAAAATCCCCCCACTGCCTTATGATGCACCATCCCTGAAAATCATATCCACTAAGTGCACATATTAATCATTCTTAAAAATATGTACAGTATTGACTTTTTTATTGACTTCAGACTGTTGCAGAGAGTGTTACCTTGCAGGATTTATGAACCCAGTCCTTGGGGATCACTGGAAATGTTTTTGTGTCAAACTGGCAATATCCTTTGAAATATTTAATGTTGTGCTTAGTCTGCATAAACTCTTTCTTGCTGCAGGCCAGCTGGAACCAAAGATGATAATCTTGAGTTGGACCTCTGTTTTTACCCCAAAACTACGACAGATGCCTTTTTCAAGAAAAAATTAAGATTTTTTTCTTTGCCTTCTCCTTGTGTATGTGTGTATGTCTGTCTCTGTGTGCGTGTCTGTCTGTCTGTCTGTCTGTCTGTCTGTGTATCTGTCTGTCTGTGTATCGGTCTGTCTGTGTGTGTGTGTCTGTGTAAGATTTTATGCATGCATCATAGCTAATATAAATGTAGATTTCCACAGCATCCCGCTAGTTTTTCAGCTGGGTTATACTAGATTTTTGTGAAATGAGCAATGGAAATGTTAAATTGTACCCTATTTTGATATAGATATGCATTTCATATCCTTACTGTTACTATTAATGCATTAAACGATATTTTACTGATCTTTTTTTTTTCTTGAACTTTGTATGATATTTTAATGCAGGCTGAATTCTTAAGTTTGTGTTCAACTGGTTGAACTGTAATATTTGATTGTAAAAGTTCAGAAGGGAGAATTTCTTTGAGACACATTAAGTCTTCATAATCTGCATTTTAAGTTGATGACAATGCTGGATTTTTTTATGAAATCTGATGCAGCATGATTTAAGAAACACTGCATATTGAATATTCTCTTCTGGAATAAGTAACTAATTTGTAGAAGCAGATTCTGAGATACAATTGACTTTAATGTGTTAAGATCATTTCAGGAAAGAAAAGGATTCAATGAAGGAGGTTGGAGTCAGGCATTTGCCCTCTAACAGACTTTTACATTACTTCTAGCCTAGCTTTAAATGGTACTGTGGTAAGTCATCAGTATTCACCAACAATTCTTTTGAAGTTTGTGGCATCAGCATTAACCAGATACAGCTGGTGTTGTTGAGATACATTAATTCACTCCAAAGTGCTGTTACAGAAAGCCTTGAATTTAAGTAGAGCATGTCAGTTCTTAATGGTTGCTTATATAGTCTTTAAACACTGTCTTAGGCAGAATGGTAGTTACAGATATAAAAATGAATCCTTGCATCTGTAGATCACCCATGCTTAAAAATAAAGAATTTAGAGATGTAATACTCATAGTTTTTCAAACTATTTTAGAAAGGACATATTTTTGGTAACTACTGGTAGGGCCTATTTTAAAATTGTTACTTTCAGATTTGGAGTACTGAAAAGCTCAGTAGTGGATTAATTCTGTTCTGTCTTTGTTAATGAGCTCAAATGAGATTTCCAATCCTGTTATATCTTTTTTATTAATAAACTCACAGGAAGCATTCCAAGGAGACAAGTGTGCAGGGGACCTACTGCTAAAAATCTGAAAGTATCCATAACAAAATTTGGAAAAATGCTTGCAGTCTTTCTAAGTGTTGTTGCACAAACTTAACAGTTAATTCTAGCAAACACTATGGAGGCATACAATATCTGTACCAGTTCAGGCAAATGACCTTCCAGCTGTAATAATTTTAAATACCTGAGAATTTTGGCTAGGCAGAAAACACTCTTCCAAATATCCAGTTGAGACTGAACTAAGTTACTTAAGCTCTAACAATTTGCTATACAAGCTAGAAGGGCAGTAGCTATTAAATTCCAGGTCCTTGAGCTAGAATATCCCCTCCTAGCAGCATTTAATCACTCCAGTTATGATAAAGAATTATTTCAAATGATTTTATATCCCTCTGTTGCTACCAAGCTGCTGAAGGTGCATCTGTTGCTGTCCTTGTTCTCAGAAGCTAATACTACCTAACACTACCGTGTGAAGTCACTGAATCAGGAATCTCTTTATTATCCATGGTTCCTGTTTAGACTGGTAAGAGGAAAAAGCTTGGTCTATGATTGGGCTTTACTAGAAATAAGTTAACGATTATACTAGAGTTACTGTCAAGTTGGTAGAATATGTACAGTCCACATTTCAAGATCTTTAGAGCTGGTTAATGTGCGTCACTCTATCAAGGCCAGGCAGCTGTGTTTTTGTACTAATATCCTTTTATTTCTGCCTTTTTTGAAGAGATATTTAAAGAATTTAGTCTTTCTTTGTATTAAAAACTTTAATTTCCTATTGTAAATTTATTAAGCTGTTTCTTTGTAATGCTGTTGTAAATGTAAAAACCTGCAACATTTGTTTCTATGAACCTTTTACCCTGGATCATAGCTCTGCTACAGTATATCAAAGGTAAATGTATCAACTATATGCAATTTTATTGCCACAGAGTAGACCATAGTAATACTTTAAAAGGCATAATGGGGCAATACATCTTTTTCTGGGGATGAATTGCAAACAATGGAAATGTTTCTCTTTTTTTCTCTGAGTTGGTGTGACATCACATGTAGAAATTTAGAACTCTATGTGTGGTTAAGAGTCCTGTGGGACAAAGCCCCCCTGTAGAAGTACTTTATGCTAGGCTATTTTGGCATTTGGACTGCAGAGACCAGACAGAGGGAGGGGCATTAAGACAATGCAGTCAGTAGTTTGGGTATTTGTAGATCAACATTCAGTGCAACAAAGTAGGCCTACATCAAAATAATCTGTTGGCCAGACCACCCATCTAGTTAGCAAACACGTACATCAATAACTAAAAAGTACATGTTCTATTTGTTAGTGGTGTGTGTTACCCGTTACTTTGGCGTAGCATGCTTATTTGCCAGCCTGATGATGGGATATCCTCTGGCTTTTGTTACTCTATTATGAAAGTTAGACTATCCTTTTGTACAAGTCACTCAATATTCCTGTATACTATACTATATTGTTTCTGGTCTGGATGATACTTTGATAATTATTAGTTTTAGTCTGTTTCAGGTTATCTGCCTTTAAGTTTATTTTATTTAACTATGTAAACTTGCTGGGAACAAATACCTTTTCATGAGTGGCCCAAGAGTGAGTAAGTGGATATAGCAACTATATTGTAGAAGAAAAGCTCACAACAGAGTACATGCAGTACTTTAATCCAACACGTGCATACTTGGTGCCCATACCTCTCAACCTGGAGAAATCAAAAATCTGGACAAATGCCCAAGAAAAGTAGATACAACTGGCCAAAAATCAGGACACTTAATCCAAAATCTGCATACATAATCATGTAACCCCTCCCACTCCAGTAGAATCATGGAACATCAGGACACTTAATCCAAAATCTGCATACATAATCATGTAACCCCACCCACTCCAGTAGAATCATGGAACATCAGGACACTTAATCCAAAATCTGCATACATAATCATGTAACCCCACCCACTCCAGTAGAATCATGGAACATCAGGACACTTAATCCAAAACCTGCATACATAATCATGTAACCCCACCCACTCCAGTAGAATCATGGAACATCAGCATGAAGACTGAAGTTCCTTAAGCAATAAATGACTACGTCGGTGTGGTATATTAAGATTTACCCATGGTTTGGTGTGGTTTAATCATGAGGGCAAAGCCAGAGTGATTCAATAAAGCCAACCATGGGTAAATCTTAATATACCACACCACAGAGTCCATTATTGCTATTATACAATGACATTATTGAAGAGAAAAAAAGACTTAATTTTCTTATATAATGTCTTCCTATAATGGCATCATGCTGTCCTTCCTCGGCTGGTACGTCCTGTTGATATTTTGATGTACTGTGCATGCATATGGGACTTGCATACCCAGTACATCAGTGCTTTGGAAAGGATGCAATGGAGGAAAGAAGGTCTCCATTTTTTTTTTTTTTTTAATAAAAAAAAAAAATGTTAAAGACAGTTTAGGGGTAGGAGAGAGGCAGAATGGAGGAAATACAAGGAAAATCAGGTATGCGTCTTCAGTTTTGAATAATGTACCTGATTTTCCTAGTATTTTCCCATCCTGTCTCTGCTGTGTCTGGAGTCCGGATTTCAGATTTTATTTTTGTAAAAAAAAAAAAGTTAGTGTACGCCAGTGGAAAAAAGTCCGGGTGACCAGACCTTTTTCCATTGGTATTACTCGGATTTACAACGGGCACACTGATGGGGCTGACCAATCAGCATGCTGATTTTGGAATATTAATCACCAGTCATTGTATAATAAATAATACTAAATGGCAGACATTTGAGTTTCAGACTTCCTATCCATCAGAAAACACATAATAATGCAAAACCTGCTTTTCTAGCAATTATCTGAGTTTACAGGAGCAATATTTAACATCTGCCCCTATTTATGGGCATTTGTCTCACCATTAATTTTGGCTTTGTCCAGATTTCTTGCTCAGAGAGATTGAGAGGTAGGCTGGGATTATTTAATTCACAGGTTTTATCACAAATTCTCAAATTTTATGAGGGTCAATTAAACATTGAGATACAAGTTACTGAAAATTATGATAGTAGCCATGAGCATTCGAAAGATCTATGCACGATTTAATGTCTGTTAAAACAAAAATGTCCATTTCATGTTTTTATTATGAAAAGCAGTTTTGAATTCATGTTTTGAGCCAACGAGCAGTCGAATCAAAATAGCCAACATTTACATTAACCAGCATTAACTTGCTGGAAATACACAAAGTCCAGACTCCAGAGGCATGTCTACAATCACATTAATACTGCACCAATACACAAATGACCACTTGGTGGCTTTTGGTTATACCAAATGACCTGGAAAAATCAACCAGCTTACCCTACTGATGTGCTAAGAAAGCCACTTACAAGTTCTGATTTAAGTTAGAAGCACCGGTCTTGAACAAAGCACTTTAGAAACCAAATGAGGAAGTGAACCCCTTCCCGTCAGAGCGTCATGACACTCCAGTCCTTGAGTACTTCCTGTATGAGTTTCTGCTCGCTGTAAACATTAATACAGTATCCTTTGCATTTCTGTTCCTAATGACTAATATGAAAATTGAGAAACTTATTCCCTTATCCTTTCTTTCTATCTTGGTATTCGTGACTACACCTAATAACCTGGAGCAATATAAACTGTATCCAAGTGAAACGTCTCCCTTAACCCATCCGCAATAGCTTTACTACTGTGCATCTCTGCCCGACTCCGTGATGGGTAAACCTTGTATTAACATTCGCTTGAGTAGCCATACCTCTCAAGTTGCAAGATATGTTGATGAATATAATCATTTCAGTAGAAATCTTTAAAAGTACCTAATAAACAAAGTAGTTGCTCCCATAATCAAGGTCCTCTACTTCCCCTGTGTCAGACTCCTAGTTCTATTAAAAATTTGACTGTAACTGCATATTGCCTGTCTAATGACTTGAAGGAGCCTATTGAACTACTCTTAGCATTCTAACTGTAAACATTGTAGATGTTCTAATATTCAATATATTTGACTGCTAAGTTAGTGTGAGTAACATGCAATTATTAAATCTAAAACATATTTTTGTCATCTGGTATTTGTTGCTACGTCTTATTGTATGCATCCATCTGCTCTTTATAACAGTGGAATTTTATTTTTTGCATGTTCTGTAAACTGAGCTTTCATTTGATATGGATCATAGCACTTGTTGTGTGCTGTGCGTTTTATTGGTAGTTTTTTTCTCCTTTTAGGTTTTTAGCTTGAGGCATAGCTGAAAGGAAAAACTATTCAGCCAGCTAATTGGATAACATTAAGATGAATGCCCTATATTTATAGCTGTTTAAAGAGTGTGCTCTTACTAAATGGAATTCATAAGTATTTACAAGGCATACAGACGAAGTGGCCAATGCAAAGCCTAGCAGAATTTCCAGATTGCCCCCAGAGCACAGTATGTTTAGCTGACTTGATCATATTCACATAATAAAAGAAAAGAAGCTGAGAGAATCCATCCTGGGACTACAGGTTATTACCAGCTCATAGCCTTAATACTTTGCATTAGCTGCCAGATGAGGGTTATTGCCTAATGTATAGGATTATTTCATTGAGTTGGGATCAAACCAGCATCAGCTGCATGGAAGATCTATGCTTGTGGCTATGGTACCACTGTTACAGAGCATTTAAACCATTAAGCCAGGCAGCACAAGCTGTAGATATGACATGACGTGATTTGCTTTTTCATTGGGGATCCTCAATAAAGTATAAGTGAAGACACGTGAAGCAACTGGAATGCCCAATGAGATACCTTACTAAAAGGATACAAGGCCTAAATGGCATGTCCTACATGGATGAACTCAAAGCCCTGTCACTATACTCTGCATCCTACAGACTGCTAAGAGGTGTATCTGGCATACAAGACATCCTCTCACCCATTACTGATTGATTTATTGCATGTTAGCAAGCCAATTGGTATCGGAAATTCTAAATCTACCACTTCTGCAACATCAACAATATGCTTTGGAGAGACTGGTATAGTTCACAGAGGATACCACTTCTGTGGAACAGACTCCTTATCAACATAAAACAAAGTTCATTCCTGTCCATTTTGAAGCACAACTTAGATCTATGGATGGGAGACAGAAAATTTACTCCAGGACTGTCCCCTATACTTCTAATGGACAGATGCAGCTCCTACATGCTTTAACCCATATATGGTTCCCATCACATTATCTATGGTATGGTTCCATTTGTTCTTAAGTGCAATATATAACTATAGAACATGGGATGGGTAAGGCAGGTCTCTAACCAAATGGGATAGGGGAGTTCAAGAACCAAAAGGTAAACCATCTAGGCTTAAAATGGCCTACAAGGGCAGCTAACTTAGTACTTGCCTATGAACCTGTAAGAACATCTGCATGTGCTAGATCCTGCTGTGTTTGCTGTAGATTCATCAGAATGTCAGGGGCTCCCTAGTGCACATGCTGTTCTTTTTTTTTTTGAATTATCACTTGTGACATAGCAGATTTACGTTTATACAAAAGTATTTAACAAACATTATACTTCACATATATTGCTATATATCATATAATGTAAGCAACATTACATAAATTATTCAATTCTTGCCCCTTTTTTAAACAAGAAACATCTTTATTAAACCATCATTTATGACATAAGCAATCATACATTTATATAAATGAAAACGAACCACACCGACGCATGTTGGAGGTGTGGCAGGGAAGGAAGTGGTACTTGGGAACATATTTTATGGGAGTGTGGTGGTTGGAGGACTTTAAGGATTCCTTGCAGGATGCACTGTTGCACTGTTGGAGATGCTGGGTGGGCGGATTGGTGTGACGTGGGAGATGGTTTTTTTCTGAGCTATGACACAGAATTTGAATTGCCTAGACGTGGTAAGACCTTGCTCTGTTTTATTATGGTGGTTGCTAAAAAAGCATGTGCATGCAGTTTTGGTGTAGATAATGGTGGTGTGGCAGCCACATTGTGCGCATGTGACATACTACAGTTATCCCTAGCATCTTTGTAGGATGTCACCAGAGTCCTATCAACAGCAGTTTAAAGTGGACAAAGAAATGTTTAATAATGAGGTGTATATAGTGGTAAGCCTTGTTCTGCAGCCCCCCCCCCCCACACACACACACACACTTCGGTGGTCAGCATCTGTGCAGTGTTAGGAACTGTGACTTAAGCAGATATACAGTATCATGCATGAGCCACAAATGTAATGTAGTACCTTTCTGGAATTCATGCTGTGGATCTCAACTGTATCATAAATTGACATCAGGTGCTACATAAGTGTTGGGCACGCATCTTCCTAATGTGGCCATGAATGTCACATATAATCCACACAGTTTACAGAGTAGAATGCTTCATAAATTATGTAGAAATATGCTCTGCATTGAGTTCATAAAGAGCCCACATAGTTGCAGTAAATGGCACCAGTGCTATGACCTCTTGCAGATCTGGAGTGTAGTAAAAACCACTAATCACACATTCACCTCGATTGTGGGGCTGTGCATGTATTCGTCCACATGTGGTACCATGCAGGGTATGGATTTGATCCAAGCTTATGCTTTCTGTGACTCTGGGAAATACCTGTAGTATCCCTGGCTGGTGCCCAGAATATACCTGCGAAAAGCCTGATTTTTATTTAGAGTTTTGGTCAGCTGTATATCATACGAGTTTCTGTACTGTGGCATGGGCATTCCATGGCGCTAGCATCTATGTGCAGTTATTCCAGTTGCACCCACCACACATGGTTACTGACCTTACATGACTTTTCTATGCCTTTGATAATGGAATGGCAGCCTAGGACTGCAGCTGATACCGTCATGATGATGGATGGTACAGGCTTTATTAGATATTTGACAGCTGGCCTCTGTATCTGAGCAGTTGCATTATCATTTGTACCATAATTTGCAGTATTTATAAATGCTGTCACGTTTGTGTCAAAAAGTCTACTATTACGATAAAAACAAGCAAAATAAGTATAGAATACAGGTACTGGATAAACCTGAACTTACTAATAGAAAAATAATCTGTTTATATGATCAGTTTATACTGTTTGGGTGTTTATATCAATTCTTACTATGCAAGATATATTAGACACTTTACTCCTACATAGAACATTTCGATAAAAAAAAATATATATATATATATATATATATATATATATATATATGTATATTCACTTCATAATCTCGAAATACTGAAACATTGAATTTCAGTATCTCGAAACTATGAAACCAAATCCACGAAACACCGAAACTACAAAACCCCAAGCTCAAAACTGCGAAATTCAAAACACCGAACAAACCACATACACTACACCATACGTACACCACAACACCTACATCACAACATAAAAAACTACACACATACACAACTGCTACACAACCCCCCTACTTATATATACTAACTCCAAGATCGGAGAACAGGAAACAAAAGCAAACTCACACACGCACCTTCTCCAGTCCCTCACACACATCAAACACACTCTAACCCCCACTCAAATCCCTTACAAAACATTCACTTACTGACAAAAGACCTAGATCCACACATGGCACCGTGTACCATAAACACACAATCCCGGACATCACGTAGTGTAAGGCCATAACCATGAATTCGAGATATTCAAATTCGTGATTATGAACTTTAAATATTTTAAACATTCGGGTTTATAGTCTCAAGATACTGAAATTTGACATTTCAGTATTTTGAGATTATAAAATGCTCCTAATATATATATAAAATAGTTTCACTTCATTACCTCGAAATGCCAGAATCATGAAGTTCTGCATTCCGAGATTATAAAGTCGAAACCTCTCGTGCACGAATGCTCTAAAGCTCAAAATTCAAATGATAGAAGCCAGTGTATGTGTGGAACACAACAAACCGCATTTCACTTACCTACAGC
Source organism: Protopterus annectens (assembly GCF_019279795.1). Classification (NCBI taxonomy): domain Eukaryota; kingdom Metazoa; phylum Chordata; order Ceratodontiformes; family Protopteridae; genus Protopterus; species Protopterus annectens. The sequence goes on along the minus strand of NC_056748.1, from coordinate 1,131,746,469 downwards.
CAGCAATGGAGTGTGTCTGTGCTCCTGGAACCATTGGAGGGATCTACTAGACGGTGCAACTACTTCCCCCTCTTCACTTAACATTCTTAAAGGTCACAAATCCTCCGAAGATGTACTTATATTTCAGTGAGTGTCCACCAGTTAAACTGGAATTCCTTAAGAGCAGGTAATAGCAGTGACACCAACAAATCTCTAATAGTATCCAAGGAACAGGCTTCAAGGTAACATGAGCATGTAAAACCATTTGAGATTTTAAGTTATGGGATATTTGGGAGGGGGGGTGCAGGGTCATCCATGTGACCCAACCTGAGGATTCAAGTGCAGCTGGACAACATGGAAAATCAGCTACTCTAAAACAATGTGAACTATAAGTAAATTTTAAGGGATGCGAGGACAGCACAATTGCTACAATCACCCCAGTTTGTTTCTAATTTAAATGCTGTCAGGGTGTCCCCCCATCTGACACACCGCCTTATTCATTCAGTGCCATGCTCCTGCCTTCTGTGACTGTCATGACTAACTGGTACATACCTTCTGTCATTCTATCCATAAACACTACTGAAGTATTTATTCTTTTTTATTTGACAATTTAATGAATGGAAATTTAGAAAAAAGTCTACGACTTCTGCCACATTGATAATCCTAAACTTGGTACCTTCTTTGGAATCTCCAAAGTTCACAAAGGTGTGACCTCCCCCCCATTTAGGCCTATAGTTTCTGCCCCAACTATATTACAGAGGGGATCTCTCTTTTAATGTATTCTATGTTAAATCCTTTGGTTCAAAAAATGAGTTCTTACCTAAAGGACTCGTGGGACTTCTTGAACTGCATGACATATTACACTCGAGTCAATATTTGACCCTTCTGTACATATTATGTTTTGCACTGTGGTGTCCCTGTTCATGTGCATTCCTCACCATAAAGGTGTAGAATCAGAGAATTTTTGTGTAATTCCACTATGTATACCAGTTGTGAAAGCAACTTTTGTTGTGAACTAACTGATGTTTTATTGAAAAAATTATTTTTTAATTAACGTGTATAAATAAATTTGAGGAGTTGCTATGGGTCTCCAGCAGGCCCATCCTTTGCGAACATAGTGATGGGACAGTGAGAGCAGTGTTAAAACCATTTATGAGTCTTATTTTTTAAAAGATTTATTGATGACCTGTTTTTATCATGGCTGGGGATGTTGACAAAGTTTAAAAATTTATTGACTCAATTCCAGGCCAGATTATTTAAAATTCACCTTAGGAGATGTAGGTTGAAAAGCAAACTTTCTAGATGTTACTTTGCAGTGGGATTTAAACCCAGAGAAATTTGTTTTATTTTTATTTTTTTTTTTATTTTACTTTTGTAGACCGGGATAGTCCGACTGGATGCATGTCCATTTTCAGCGGAGGCCCGGTAAAGTATACTGTAGAGAAACCTTTACTAAAAGTTATTTGCATTATACTAGTCTTCACCCACATTACATGAAGGACTACATACCTAAGGGCCAGTTTATTCGAGCTAGTCGAATGACCAGCAAGATAGGTGATTTTTTGAGTGAAATTGAATTTATTACTTCCCTGTTTTTAAACAGAAGGTACAATGAAGCACTGTTAAAGGGACACGCACAATATGTTATTAATAGAAGGGGAACATTTTATCCGGCTATTCTTAATAGTGGTTTTTTAACATCTAACAAAAATTACAATAAAAGCAGAGAAGATATAAAAACATACTGTTTAGAAATGACTACAGATAGTGGGGTCATAAGAAATATAATTTCAGACAACTGGAAGATTTTGGAAGGGAATAAGGATTTACACCAGGTAGTAGGGTCCTACCCCTGGTTTGTTTATAAAAAACAGAGTAACTTAAAAACTATTTTTGAAAGAGAGAGAATAACTTGGTCAAATGTTCTAATTGTACTCTCAAGAATTATGGTACGCACAAATGTGGTAGTTGGAACACTTGTAGCTGTATCTCAGAAGGTCCCTTTGTAAATATAGAACATCTACCTTATACCCTTAAACTTCCTGGACACTTTAATTGTAAGAGCAAAGGAATAGGAATAGTTTACATAGGTATTTGTGTATGATGTGGAGCATTTTATGTGGGTATGACCACTAGGTCCTTGTGTATTAGGATAAGAGAACATTATTACAGCATTAGGAAACAAGATAAAAAGAATGTTTTTTTACAAGCACACGATAAAATGCCCAGAATATAAAAAATTGTATTTTCTATTCTTGAACGGGGAGTAAATGACCTGAGTGGTGGTGATTTTAAAACTGATCTTGAACAAAGGGAAGCCTTATGGCAAATCGGATTAAATTCAGATAAAGAACGTGGTATGAATGACTGTGTTATACTAAGTGTTTTTAAAAGACCGTAGAGTCTACATTAAGAAATAATACTTTTTTTTTTTTTTTTTTTAAATTGAAATGTAATTGATTAATTATTAAATTGAAGTAGTGTTTCTGTTGGTGGGATTTAATACTCTAGTAGTTTTAAACTGTGGGGTTTTGTATGTTCATTGTATTCTGATGAAGTTTTTTAACGAAAGCATGGATTACAAGTTTTATTATACTAATACTGAGTGGAGTCCACTTTGCATTCTGCCTGGGTCCAGCTGTTGTCTTTTTATTTGTTCTCTTTTCTTACTCACTTGAAAAATATCCCCGGCATACAACATATATGCCAATTTGTTGCCTTCTATGAAAAAAAGTTTCGTCTTCTGAAATCATTCGGGTTAATCTCACATATTGACATTTCATTAAACCCCGCTTCTGGTGAGCCGGATGCCAGCTAGAATAATGCAAGAGGCTGTTCAAATAAGTCAGTTTTCTGTAACTTTTGCTGGCATATTTTCTGTTCTCAGAGTCTTTGCTTATTTCCACATCCAAATAACTAATACATGAATTACTGGTAACATAGGTAAATTTCAAAAAAGATGTAGTTGTATTACAATAATCAATAAATGGTATTTCTTCAAAGGGTTTCCTCCATGTTATAAAAATACCATCTCAAAAGTACTAAATATATATATATATATATATATATATATATATATATATATATATAATTTATTTTATTTACTTTTTTTTGTTTAATTTTATTTATTTAATTTATTTGTTTAATGTATTTAATTAATTTATTAATTTATTTACCTACCAGGAAAGTCTGACTTGGACCAAAGCCAATTTTCAGTGGAGGCACAGGAAGAAATGCTCCAGATGCATGTTTTTGTAACGTGGGAGGAAACCGTAGTACCCGGAGAAAACTCACAGGAACGCAGAGAGGGCATGCAGACTCTGCAAAGAAGGCACTCCAGCCAAGAATTGAACCAGAGAACCTCTTGCTGTGATGTGACAATGCTATCACTGCACTGTCCTAAGCTGTTTCTTAATAAACTTTTTTTATTTATACTAAATTTTTTCCTTCTCTTCCAAGTTGGTTGTGGATGCAACAAGTTTCCTTTGGGTAACAACAAAAAGTTGTGATGTGTAACTGCAGTGCCCCTTCTGCCATACAGGTAGAGTTGTAGTGTCTGAAGAATCCAAAGTCTTCTCCAAGAGTACTTTTTTATAGCTGCATAACCTTACTCCCTGGGATGGTATCTGTGGCTGAAATGCCTCATCTCTCTTTAAGGGAAGCCTATGTACCGCACCAGCCTTAAAGCATCTACCTTAAAAATAAATTTGTGATCACATTCTGGACTGCCTAGTGCAGGGGGTCCTCTCATAGCCTCTTTTGGCATTTTGAATGCCTGCCCATAGGCTGGACACCCTTATGTTGTTTTTTCTATCTGGTAAGGTTTGCAAAGGGAGTGGCAATCATACTATAGTTGGTGACAAACTTCTTATACTCTACTCTCTCTAGGAATGCCCTCAGCTGCTGCTTAACAGCAGGGGAAGGCTATGTCTAAAGGGCCAACACCACCTTGACATTCTCTGAATGAGTCTTAACACCACCCACTCAGTGACCCAGATAAGACATTTCTGCCATTTGTATTAGACACTTGTTGGCCTTAATAGTTAGTCATGTCTTTAAATCCACCCAATACCTCTCTAATATGCTAAAAATGTTTATGACAAGACTGGTTATATACTGTATTATCATCCGGGTACGCAGTAACATAGTCCAGGACTACTACTGAGACATAAACTACCAACTTCTGATAAGTTACTGGAGCATTATTCATTCTTAAAGGCATCTTGGTGCACTCTCAACCCAAAACTGCATCAGAAAAGCAAACCTTTCCCTTGCTGTAGCAATCAAGGTATCTTCCAGTAACCTGTGGTCAGGTCACTGGCCATTAGATACTTGGCCTTACCCATCTGTTCTAAGACTTCCTCTGCCCTGAGCATGACCATGTGACTGTTTCATATGGTCCATGCAATCTGGTGCTTTAACCTCTCTTTGACACCTTCACCACTAGTGAGGTGCAGGGGCTGATGGCCTTCTAGATCAGTATTCCCTGTAGCCCCCACCCCCCCACATACACAGTCTGTCAGGGTTTGCTTAATCTACTCAGGCACACATTAAGAGGCCAGTTTGTGGGCCTTTGAATCTGTGTCCACATGCTGCTCCATCAGCTTGGTATACCCTGTACCAGTGAACATGTCCCTCAAACTTGTGAGTATTACCCAGATTTTCTGAATATGGGTAGTAGATAGCTACTCTGAAATACCTTCCTTGTCCCCTGAGGTGTCAGACCAAGCCTCACTCAAAATAGTTATCACAAGCTCCCCCTCTGAATTCTTCTGTATTTTGCTGTGCTTATACCAAGCACTGGTGCCTTTGTCATAGTAGGACTTCACTGTGTCAAGATGATAAAGCTTGTGCTTCTGCCTGTAGCCTGGCTATGCTACAATGCAGTTAACTTTTATCTTTCTCCGGGTAAGGAAGGGATGCTCCCATGCTGCCTGGATTTTGTTTCTAAGAGGAATAAGTACCATTACTTTCTGACCAGGAGAATGTGCTCTCTCCTTACCTGTAAGGTGATATCAACCGTTTTGCCACTGCTATGCTTATGCTAGGTGCTTTTGTGTCTTCTACATGGGTTCTATTAGCTTTGTCCAAAACTTTAGGACCTATTCCACAATAGATTCCTTGTGGGAATGGCAAACACTCTAACATTCATCACAAATTAAATCCAAGTGGCCATCTTGCTCAGTCACAGTACAGCAGCTCAAAGGGCAAAAATCCTGTAGATTTGTAGAGCAAAGAGGAAACTGGGTAGGTACCTGTCCCACTTGTACTTGAACTAGACAGTGAATGCTCTAAACTTTTTTACTGTAGGATTAAGCCTGTCTACTAGACTAGCCTTTAAATGCTTTACTCCACAATTCTTCCATAAACAGTAGCTTTAACATGAGATCTGCACTTGTACCTTGTACGTATTTCACTTGGAAAACCTAGACATCTGAAAATTTCTGACAGAACACTTGCCATCTTCTCTGCCTCGGTAGAGGACAGAGTTTCCATCTTGGGGTATCTGGTGGGAAAGTCCACTTCCATAATGAGGATCTGCCTTTTACTTGTGGGGCAGGGGATACTAAGTAACCCCACAATGTACCTACCAGCTCTCTGAAATGATTCTTCGATAATAGGCAAAGGCATCAAAGCAGCTTTAGGTTCATCTCCTCCTTTGCCAGCCTTCTTGTACTGCTCATATCTGGCAGTACTCCTGCACCTATTAACAGTAACTGGACAGTAGAAGTTCTGCCAAAGCCTTCTTTTTGTGTGCTTTATACTCATATGGCCTGAAAGAGGAACACTGTAGGCTATGGTCAGAGTGGTCTTTCAGTAGGCCCTTGGTACTACAGCTGCTGTATCATGAAGCATGTTGGAACAGAACACGTTGGAACAGAACACAAGCATGACAGCAGCATTCTTACCCCTTTGATGCATTTGCACTCGGTCTTCTTATGAAACTTTGAACATTCTGGTTTCTTAACCACAGTTTGTTGCATCATGTGAGCCAGTAGTGTACTTTCTGGGGAATTTATTTTTCTCCATTGTAGTGTGATGGCGACGTAGGGGTGTGTGTGTGTGTGTGTGTACATGCATATGTGTGTGTGCACGTGCATTTGGGTGCGTACATATGTGTGTGTGCACGCACATATGTGTGTGTGCACTTGCATGTGTGTGTGTGTGTGTGTGTGTGTGTGTATTTATTTATTTATTGTACTGTATTATTCATGCAGCAGTGGTACGGTGGTAGCATTGTTACCTCACAGCAACAGGTTCTCCCGTTCGATTCTCGGCTGGGCTTGGGAGTGCCTTCTGTGTGGAGTCTGCATGTCCTCCCCGCGGTTGGGTAGCGTTCGAAAGACATGCGTGTGTAAATGGGTGTGCCTTCGTTGAAGGTTGAGCATCGAGCTGGCACCTCGGCGTTTCGTAAAAATCTACTGCCAATCATTAGCGGACCGGAGTTCCACTGTGGCGACCCCTTACTGGGAAAAGCCGAAAGACAAACAAACAAACTATTGTATTGTATTTTATTTTATTTATTTATTTCAGTTTGATGACCGGGGAAGTCCACTGGGCCAAGAAGACCCCATGTTCTGTAGAGGCCCGGGGAGAGAACCTCAATTAACAATAACAAATCCATTAATAATAATAAACATGCATATCAAACAGACATATGACACATGCTGAGAGTACAATTAACAAATATAAGAGATAAACATTTGTATATAGAGTATCTGTAGTGATAGTGGACATACATTCTGTAATCATAGTAAACCTTAAAGCATTTACAGATGTATATATGTATGTGTGTGTGTATATATTTATATATATATATATATATATATATATATATATATATATATAAAATGTGTATATGTATACATATATATATATATATATATATATATATATATATATATAAAAAATGTGTATGTGTATATATATATATATATATATATATATATATATGTATAATATATATTAAAAAAAAAAAAAAAATATATATATATATATATATATATATATATATATATATATATATATACATACATATATATAATAGAGCTATGTATATATAAAATAAAAATTTAAGGGGTTGTGGGTTATTTGCTGCCTACCTTGGGTGTGCATTGGGCTTGCTCCCTGATAATTTTTTTAATCAAATTATGCTTTTCAGAACTATGTTAACTTGATGGAATGTAGACAAACCTTAGAGAACTGAAAATGGTTTTCTTGACACCCTAGATTTCCTGGTTCCCATTCCTTATTTGTGCTTTGATTTGATTATTTATGCTGCTTACATAATTTATGCAAAATCTAACAAAATGTTTTAACAAATAGTGTGCTTCTGGGTGATGCCGAAATCTCCTCATTTTATGTGTGCACCACTTGACAGAAAGAAAGATGACCCCTAATTTGTTTTGCAGAAATAAACTGATCCATTATTATGCCTGCAACCCTCTCTAACGCTCCACTGCAGACCTCCTCATTAATGATGCTGTAGGTAGTCATAAGTTCCTCTCTCAAATAATGTATGATAAAAACAAATCATACTTTACAAGCTTTGTCTTTCATTTTTCTACCAATAATTAGGAGGGTCCTAAAATAAAATATTGGAACAGTAGGTAGCATTTGTCATCTCACAGAAATAAGTTCATTGGTTTGATTATCTGCTGGGGTACTTTCTGTGTGGCGTCTCCAAATCCTCTCTGTGTGTTCACACAGGTTTTCTCTGCCTGCTCTGGATTCCTTTCATATTCCAAAGATGTGCAATAGGTGAATTGTGCACACTAAATTAGCTATAGGTGTGTGTGTGTGTGTGTGTGTGTGTGTGTGTGTGTGTGTGTGTGTGTGTGTGTGTGTGTGTGGCGGGGGTATGGAAGAACAGCCTCAGCAGCTCTAGCCACCTGGTGCAGTAAACATTGGATCTAGATGATTGCCACTGTTAATGTAACACCCCAACCCACCTGTGCAAAAAAATTGGTAAAGGTGTGATGGATGGATAAATTTTAGTACAAAGTGAAACAGTAAAATAATTCCTACAATGAACATTATGTCCCAATGCATATACTGCAGTGAAGAATACAAAATGCAACATAATGATATGATAGCACAGAGACGTTATGAATTAAACAATAGCTTTAAATTCTGTCTAGGCTGCAATATAGATTAGCTGATTTGAGAATGTCCTTAAACTGCTACAAACCTTGTTCCTAAAAAAAAAAAAAAAAAGGCCTACATTACTGCCCTTTTTTCTCCTAAATAAGAGAAGGATTATTGGTTTCCAAAACTTATAAAAATAAATTGAAACTTTCACTCTGCCCAGTGTAATTTAACTCATCCACCCCATACCAGCTGTCAACTTCTCAAAGATACTGCCTGTATCCAATGTTATGACGCCAAGGGGGACTCCATCTTCATACTGCTCCACCCTACACAAATTCATAAAATGTTCCTGATCCTGAAAATGTTTTTACACAGTTTTTAACTGATAGAAGGATTTTCACTGTTAAACTTCTCCCAGTCCACACTACTAGCCAGCTGCTTCCCATTACCTGTACATAAGCATAGTGGTATTGTCACCTTCTGCCTGGAACATTAGACACATTTAATGGTCAGCCCTTGGCTGTGAAATCAGAAAACTACGATTGTCTAAATTTAGACTGAAAGGCAAACTGCTAAAGCTTCACTTTTTTTAAAAAGATGGTAAGACCAAATGTTTAATTTAACTTCTCCAGCTTTCTGCCTCATGGATTTTGAATTGTTCTGCTGTTCTGTGTACACATATTTCATTTACTGATTGGAAACGCTTTTGCAGAAACCACGATGGACTGACACATGAAGATTATGCTGATTGACTCCTAATGAGTGCGCTAAAAGTTTCACTCCAAAATATTAACCATCGCCACAATTGCCAGGTTTATTGGGATGCAAGTACATTTAGAGTGTTAGCTCAGGTTGGACAGTTCAGCTAAATGGCAATTCTGAATGTCCAAGACTTTTTCTTTTACTTTTAAGTCTATTTGAACAATTTCAGGCCAATGAAACCGAAACACCTGATATCCTTAAAGGGTAATTTGCATATATCCCATGTCACCTCTGATACAAGAGGTTTAAGGTATCACACAGTGGGAAGTCTAGCTTTGCTAGATTTTTCTTTTTGTGTCATCTTGTAATGTCAAACACATTTTCAAGATGCATTGTAATGAAACAGTAGGAGATGCTGTTTTATAATGTATATTAAAAGAAACTCACTCTGTTTTATCTGCTAACATTTGACAATAAGTGTATTCTACAGTTTCTGTATGTAAAATGCTTGTGATTTAATCCTATTAAAGCTATTGGCATGTTAGACTGAACAAAGATGAGGTTTAAAAAAAGTACTTTGTCTCTATACTTCTGTCAAGTGTTGGGTCCTCATTTAATATTCAGAAACACATATTTTGTTGTGCAAAATTAAAAAAAAAAAATGAATCTAGTTTCAAAATATGGCCGCATTAGATTTCAGTTATAAAAAATGTAAAAGTCGGAAATATATTCTAGAATGAATTTTGCATTTTCTGAAGACTTTGAGGACCTATTTGAGAGGGCGACTGCATAACAAGTTAGGTTCTGCAACCGGTTAAAGTATTAAGAAATCATTCTTCCTTCTTTCTCTGCAATTTTTCACATCCAAGGTACTCTCAGAAATATAGTAAAATATATAAACTGAAAGTTTCTGCTTAAATCTAAAACAGTTGTTTTTACCCAGTTATGAAAAAGAATTGAGATGAGAAAGCTTATTACTTTTGCAGGGAATGGGACATATGTCCTATTTGCTTTTAAGATGCATATTTTATTTTCTCCCCTTGTATTTCATTCTTGTTTGGTTATCCCATTGCCTTGCCCATTAACTGTATTAGCTGCTGCTCGTACTGCTACCAGACTATCTCCATTCTAAGACTGGGGCCAGCATAGAACCCAGGGGCATACAGGGCTTTTTGCAGGGAATGGGGCATATGTCCTATTTGCTTTTAAGATGCATATTTTATTTTCTCCCCTTGTATTTCATTCTTGTTTGGTTATCCCATTGCCTTGCCCATTAACTGTATTAGCTGCTGCTCGTACTGCTACCAGACTATCTCCATTCTAAGACTGGGGCCAGCATAGAACCCAGGGGCATACAGGGCTTTTTGCAGGGAATGGGGCATATGTCCTATTTGCTTTTAAGATGCATATTTTATTTTCTCCCCTTGTATTTCATTCTTGTTTGGTTATCCCATTGCCTTGCCCATTAACTGTATTAGCTGCTGCTCGTACTGCTACCAGACTATCTCCATTCTAAGACTGGGGCCGGCATAGAACCCAAGGATATACAGGGTTTTCTGCCATTGACAACTTCCAAATGGAGATTTTTTATATTTATGATTTGCCCCTTGGTGTTCCCCTCCCCCATGCTCCCCTCTATGTACCATGCCTCCCTGTAGGAAAGGGCTGGATTAATGCCCTCACTCTGCCCCCTGGATGGGCACACCCATACCTCCCTGCTGGTACCCAGGATGACCCAGTCTAAACTGTTTAAGGCCATGTGCAAATGAACTGGTGCAGGGTTGATGGTGATGCTGGTAAGCCACATGTGTTTTGCCAGAAGTGGAATAGCGAGTGAAGCCAAAAGCAAAAAAAGGAGCTTAATGGTAACTGCACAATGCTCGGTTCTGAGACATTTATTATGAGCTGTTGCAGGATACAGCTTTATATTGCCATCATGGCACTGGGCACTGTGGCATTGCCGGCTAGCACTGGCGGATGCATGCTTTCTGAATCTCAGGCCATATGCTTTGGTCTGGCACAAAATGCAGCAAACTGCAGGCATGTTCTAGCTCCCATGGACTAAAACAACATATAGTTTTGTTGTCAGAGAGGTCTTAAGAGGAATGCACATGATTTATATGACAAATACCTATTTAGGAACTATAATTAGGAAATGGTATTGGCTTAAGTCAATGAAAGCTGTGATTGTTCTGCTTAAATAATTGTTGATATGAAGTTCATAAATTGATGTTCTATTTAAATAATTGTTCATATGAAGTGCGTAAATTTAAGAATTATGAGAACACATCTTGAGTAATGAAGAGATGGGAATTCAGGGTACGTATGTATGTATTTTACTTTTATTTGTTTTCTGGGTTAAAGTACTGATCTACATGGACCTTATTCCGACTTGACCCAAGAGCAGTGTTTCATTAAGTGACTTGCTCAGAGTAGCATAGTTAGGCACTGGAGGTTGACAGAATTGAACCTTGCACTACCATAAGAAACGTCTCCTTAAATTCTTTTGTATTACTTAAAAAAATTAATTCTAGATCATTGACACGTAGAGCTAAGTCATAACTTTTGCATAGCACACGCACTTGGCAATCAGAGTAAGAAAGTATATATACCTACTAGACCTGAGGATAAACTCCTGATTTACACAATTGGTAACCTGGATTTAACTGATAACCTGGATTGATTGAGTAATCTTGGAGCCAAAGTCTGACAGGAATTGGGTGAGAGAATCTGATGTTTCAGTAAGGTACTTCTACATGTGGGAACAGTGGAAATTGTAACTCCTAAACTTGGTACACCACTTGTTACATACATCTCCAAAACGGAAAATCCGGCATCACTAAGTATGCAATGCTCATCCTCTTCTCTCTGTTATCGGTAATGACCTGGTGTCGATAAATAGTTTAAAGATGATATGCCGTTCAAGTTTATGGTGAGAACTCCACCTTCCCAACATTCCACCGAAATATCCATGATCAGCCTTACTTACATAGCTAGGATAATACAGGGAAGTTAAGAAATTAAACCATCAGTTTTCAGGAAATGGTTCAACTTTTTGACAGAGATCCGTTATGATAAGACCATGTGTTTTTTTTTCTAAATGTAATGTTTCCTTTACTAAGTATGTAAGGTAGTATTGTTTATATATTTGCAATTTACCTTAAAAATGTAAATCTTACTTTGATACTCTCTCATTCTTGCAGTTTAAACAGTGGAGCAAATTGGATGTGTTATGGACAAGGTCAGTGATTTCTATATTTTTTAGAAAAATGCCATTAAATTCCTGTATTTCAACTGTCTGAAAAATATGGGAAATGCCTAGAAAAGGGGAAAACAATACTCTAACATGCTATGATATCGCATTACCAAATACAACGCAAAATGATAGTTTTCTTCAGATGGTAGGTCTCCCTTTAAAAATACATACAGCCAAGAAAATATAATGTGAGCAAATGTATTCACCAGGAGGAGTCAGAAATACCACAGAATGACAGCCATTTCCCAGTCAAGGTTGTATTTGAAAAATTATGTGCATCACTTTATTTGTACTTAAGTCTGTGTATTTTTCCTAATGTTCTCAGACTTTTATATTTTTTTTAGAAGAACGTAATTCTTGAACTGTGTGCTTCTGATGTGTAGAAAACTGTATCTGTAAACTTTTTTGGTTTGTAACTAAATATAAAATTCTGAATGATGTGTAGTAGTGTGTGTGTGTGTGTGTGTGTGTGTGTGTGTGTGTGTGTGTGTGTGTGTGTGTGTATATATATATATATATATATATATATATATATATATATATATATATATATAATGTAGAGAGAGAGAGACAGATGTGCTTGTTATGTATAGATCCAAGCTATAGTTACAGGTTATTAATATCTTTGGTCACAGACTGCTCCATATATAAACATCTTGCTAACATCTATCTGCTTCTAGAATTTTCTAGGTGGTTCTAATATTTTCATTCCATTAACATTGTCAGAGTAGTTTGCACCAGTACGTCCTGCACAATAATGGTTACACCAATTAACATTAAAGCTGTTTGGAAAAATAGTAATACTACTTTTAGAGGTGTTTTGTGTCACCATGGTAACCCTCTTAAAATAACTACCGAATTGCTAATTGCTAATTAAGAGTAACAGCTGCAGACACGGTGGTATGTCAATAACATGAATTAGGCAGACAGCTGTCCCTGTTCATTAGTTTAATTCCTATATATCCATATAGGGGTAAGTGGAAAGATATAGGTGAAAGCACCTGCACAGAGGCACTACCTACACTTTTGTGGGTGAAGTAGGCAGGTAACAGACTCCTCGCACCATTTTTATTTAGCAGTGTAAATTTGTTTTATCAGCCATTTATTCGTGCCCGTTATGGCTCTTCTTATCCCTTTCTTTCCTGTGTTTGGCTTGTTTCACTGGTACCAAATTGCTCTTAACATCATTCACTGAATTTGCATCTATTTGATCGTGTAGGCTGCATATATACATGTTTAAGTGGAATATCAACAGACATTAGCAGAACTCCATGGTGAAAGCCGGTTCTTAAAAATGAGAATTAGAAAGGAAGACATGGCCAAGTCTTAGCTGTTTTTTTCCGTGCAGTTTCTCTTGCTTTTTTTCCTGACTATAAGTTCTTAAGTGGCAGAAAGAAAGAAAAAAAAAAAAGATAAAACAAAAGTGACATGACTGTGCAGCTGAGTAAATTTATTAAACAGAATGTCACTGAATAAATGCTTTGCACAGTTGGTGTGGTTTTGTCTCTTTAAGCTAGTATACTTAGATTTATTTATCCTGTTTATCATGTGCACACATTGTGCAGTCTACAGTAATATAAAATTGGTCTGCACATTAGAAATGTTGGTTGCTGAGCTTTTTGTTATCAATGACCATAGTAATGCAAATTATTTCTTCTGCCATTACAATCTCAGACAAGCTTTCATTGTTAATACATTAGAGTTGCATTTTAGTTTACCCTCTCTGACCTTTCAGCCACTTATGTCTAATTACATTGCTTAGTGCACCTTTTTTATTTATTTATTTTACATTTGTTGACCGGGCTAGTCCAGCTGGATGTATGTCCATTTTCAATGGAGGCCAGGGGAGAAAAGCTCCACAAACAAAAATAGGCCAAGACAATGATATTTACAATAGAAATAGGTACATTACAAAGATTTATAACATATTACATATCTAGGATTTTATATTCTGTATTTCAATATGGAAAAAAATGATGTAAATAAACCTAGATGCAACAGTAGTTTGTATTTATAATGCAAATTATATCTAAGAGATACTATAGATTCTAAAGTCGCACAAAAATATCAAAAGGAAAACGTTAGTGTTAAGTGGATAGAGTATTCAAAAGCCATGTACAAGGATACGATTATGATGTTCAGTCTCACAAGAGTGGTTAGTCATTCAATTGTATATACATATTTACATGAGGAATAATCCTCAGAATGGTCAAGCACACTATTATCGGCGAGTAAACACAAGATAGTGTTCACAAGAGGCTAGGAATCAAGGGAATCTAGAAGTTACTTTAGTTACAGCCAGTAACATTTCATTACTTGGAGGGTAAATTCTGGTTTAGGATTGTCTTTGGGTTAGTGTGTGCACTCTTAGTGGCCTTGGTTGGTAATGTCCATTCACTGCACAAGCCTAGTTACTTAGACCATGGATAAATGGAGAGTCCTACTTTTTTGTAAACCCTTCTGTCCATCCTCAGAGCCACAGGATTATATAGCTACAGCATCCTGAGCCAGTCAGAAAGGCACAATGTGAACAAGTGTCTAACCTGCTCGGATACATTTGGAACCAACATGTCTGTATTTTGTTGGTGATAGTACATTTTGACTGATGCCGTAACAAATCCAAAAAGAGTGCACACAATCCCAAACCAGAATTTACCCTTCAAGTAATGAAAGTAACTTCAGATTTGATGCATTTTAGTCAGTTGTGGTGCAGGGGTGCAGCCGTCTATTTGTGTTTTTATGACTAGGATTATTTGTTAATACATTGACATGCAATGCTGCGTAATTCATTACCATTTTGTATACTATTACATAGCCATTTGCGGACATCCAGAGATGGTAGGAATAATTATTCAAAGATAAAACAGTTGTCTGTGGAGGGAAAGTTGGCCAACCTTTCCAAGTCTAGAATTCTAAATATACTATATTGCATTAACTAAATTTTTGTTAGTTTTATTTCTGTTATATAATTTGTGTTTTAATTTTTAAGTTGTAGCCCAGTTTTTGTGTATTTGTTTTTAATTGCTGCTTTATTAATACCTATTATACAACACGATGTTTCAAAAAGCCGATAAACGTGCATGCTGATTGGCTAATCCAAGCAGCGTGCACATAGTAAATCAAACAGAAATAACACAAGAAGTCCGGTCGCTAAGGTATCATGTTGCGGCAATGGCAAGTAAACACAAGCAAATTTAACATGACGCAGTAAAGCTAAACACCTCACAAGTACACCTAATCACGCAAAAGTCACCAATTCCCCTATTACAGTACTCAGTCCCGCACCTCGAACAGCAATTAAGTAAACTGTCATGCAGTCGCAAATGCACCACACACACTACATAACCACCAGTTTATAAAAAGAATAACACAATAAAAGCAAGCATTCTAATAAAACCATTCACGCAGCTGTATTCCCTGCAATAGCTATGCACAAACAACAACTCCAAAAACGTATACACCAAAAGTAAACACAGCACACCCCCCTGCAAAGTCAGAACAGACTCACCATACCTAACTTCCACAACCAGCATATATCCTCATGACCAAATGACACCAACCGTGGGTAAATCCAGCATTACCCACACCCAGCCATGGGTTATTGCTATATTCTTTAATGTTTTGTTTTGTATGTTGCGTAATAAAAGAAATTGTGATACAGTCTCATATCATGAATACCGGATGTTGCCTTACCAGGCCATTCAGGCAGTATAGATATATATATTTTTGTTACTCCTACATTTCTGGTGTCTGTCTTCATACAGTGCAGGCAGGTAGAAAATATAAAACTGCAGCAGGCAATTACTGTTTCTTCCTGACTACTTGCATCAATTAATACTTAGCACTTGTAGCTCCTTAAGTATTTATGCATGCAAGTCTCTATACGTTTATTTATGACTGTAAGATTTCCAATGCCTTGCTTTGATGGATTTTGCACTTACTTGCTAGGCCTCTTTTGAAGTTCATAGCTGGTACCTTTTTTATATCTGCATATGATCTTTTCTAGGTAAGTAAATTGCCTTTATGCCTACAAATAGCTTCCAGAAGTTGTTTACTAGTTAGCTGTCAATTAGTGTCCACCTTTATTTTGTAATATAACTATTTTCTTTGACTGTCTCTGTAAAATGAATATAGCCTCCCTCCAGCCTCTTGGGGGGGGGGGGGTGTTGTCATGCTGGACATTCACCCAGCATGTGCAAATACATAAGTGAACAAACAAAAATAAAAGTAGACCTAGACACTGGTTCACAGGTGTATAGGTTGTTCCTAGGCAGACTGCTTGGATGTCTATAAAGATGTTAGCCATGCAATCCAAATAGTTTAGTGCATAGGTGTGTACTAGACTAATGACCACCAAGGCCTAAAGCTTAGTCAAACATTCTTTAAAGCATTCTTATGATTTCCTAAGTCTGTGCTTAGGATAGTAGTTTCTGCTTCTGTTCATAAGTACATAGGTGATTACTATTCTAATACATAATAGTATCCTTTGGGAAGTCATCCATCCCTGATAACTATCATATTGGCAACACACCCCTTAGAGGTGACCCAGTAGTCAGGGACTTGGGAACACACACAGATAGTAATCTACCCTTTCATCATCACGTGTCTACAGTGGTGAGGAAATCATTCTGTTTTGAAACTTATACACAAAGTATGGCATCGAAGTCAAAGGAAATCATTGTTCCAGTGTATTTGGCATTCCTCAGACCTATCATTGAGCACAATGCACCCTTTCGTATGTACCTAACCAGGCATATCCAACATCTGGAGTTTCCACAGAGGTTCCTCACTAAAAGAATACAGGGTGTAAGTAATATGTTCTATGCAGACCACCTCAAGACCCTATTCCTGTATTCTGTCTCATACAGGCTTTTGAGGGGAGACATCTATGCCTGGCATACAGGGCATTGTCAGACCCCACTCTGGACCTCCTGCATATCTACAAAAAAAAAAAACAGTACCAGAATTACCCATTCTAAAGACTTAAACCTTGCCTGTGATATAAATAGGACCTGCTGGAGAGATAGGTATGTATCCCAGAGACTACCCCATCTAGGGAACAGGCTCCCCATCCATGTGAAGCAGAGTTCCTTCCTAACCTAATTCAAGTGCAACTTGGACAATTGGATGGAAAACCAGAAATTCAGCCCTGATTTGGCACCTATGTCTCTAATGCAAACAGGTAACCTGTAAATGGTTCATCTTCCAGGCCCATGCTCACACTTATCAAGGGTATCAGAACTTGACAGAGATGTGGGATGCATGGATAGGCTTAAAAAGGCCCTTGCGGTCCTTAGCCTAGTAAACACCTATGAACCTACAATAATTACCCCAGGGGTGTCTTTTTAAGCCTAGCCATGCTTTCCTACATAAAAAGCAAACTTTGTAGCTTGTGTTTGTGAGGTAAACACCTTAACCATTAATCCCACCCGCATTACTTTTTAAGTGTTTTTGCTATAATACTTGCTGAGGGCCATACTGCTTACCACAGAAGTACATTTGTGAGGAACTCTAATCATTAAGGCAGAATCTGAAGGAGGATAATGCATTTCTCATGCAAGAAAAGCTTTCCCAATAAGTAGGAGATTCTTTGGATAAGGAACCTCTCCCTCCTAAAGGTCTTGGTTTATGATGCAGTGAAAGATGAGCTGTTTGGAATGATTTTTAGGGTAATCCATATTTGTGAGGTGAAGGAGGGTCTAATAGGGCAGGATATTTCATAGCTCATAAAGCAAGGTAGAGAGAACCATGTAGATGCTAGAAAAATATAATGAATATATGGAAGGTTTTTAATTCCTCTAGGTAGCTAAGGGAACTTGGTTCTCTCTCTTTGTAATTAGAAAAGTAATGTTTTTTCTAATGTGTATGTAATCCCCCAGGCACATCCAGCTTGAAACTAGTCTTAGAATCCACACAGGAAACTGCTGCTCTACTGGGTCCTCCCACTGTTCTGGAGGAAGGTGTCAATAACATGTCACTTGTCTGTCCCTCTTTTCTTTAGCCTGCCCTTTAGTGCAGAGCAATTACTCTGACCAAATGCACCAGCAGCATGCTGTCCTATGATGATTGACTGTGTTTTAAATATTCAATATCTGAATGACAGCTATCATTTATTCCCTAGGACAGTCATTTACTGCTGCATCCACACCTGTAATTTCTGATTCTGCAATCCATATAACTAGTTTTCTGGATTTGGTAATATGGAGTAACTAGTTCAGGAAGATAACTGCTATGAAGCTGTGATAGATGAGCTGGAGGCACTGATTCTTGTAATGCTAATCAACTGCAAAATATTAAAATGTGCGTTCCAGTGCCAAAATGTACTGTAGAACAGTGCACTAGCCTGAAAGGAACTTGATCTAGAGGCAAGAGTAAAACTTGGCAATATTATCTCAATTGATACATTGGACTAAATACATGAACATTATTATGAGGTGTACACCTTAAGGTAACGTTTTTGGAATTTGGACCATTCTACTGCAGTGTTTTTGCATGAAGATGTACAGTATCACAGTGGACTGTCGCTGCCACACCACGCTACATGCAAATGAGGCAGTCAGTGGAGAGGCATCGGCTGATTAGCAAAGCGCTTTCTCCCAGAACTGACAAGCAATTCAGAGAACCGCTCAGCTTTTTAGATTAACATTGCCTCTCTTGGCCTTCATGATGGCGGACATGGCCAAAAGGCAGTGTTCATCCATTGCTGTAGATGTTAGTGCTGGGGGAAGGATGTGAGTGGTTAGTGGTAAGGTAGTGTTAGTGTGTGTGGTGTATGCAATGGGTTGCATGTGCAAAGTCTATGTGCGTCTGCCTGGGCGGTAGTGATGGGAGGTAAGTTAAGAAGGCATGTCTCTGTGGGTGAATGGATGAGCCTGTCTGTTTATGTGATTGGGTGGGGAGAGGGTGTATGTGTGTCAGTGTCTGTGCATGTGTTTAAGCTGGAGTAGCTGTCACATCTCCACACACAAAGTAACCAAACACAGTAGAGACTGCCAAGAATGATACAGATTTGCACTCCACAACCATTGTAGGTATCCAAACACTTTATTGATTTCTCCAAAAATACAAGTTGAGGACTTTCTTCCCACAACTGGGTCTTCCTCAGAACATTTAAAACACCAAACAACTTGCTCTTAAATACCCATAGGCAACCACCCCACCTATTCCAATTAAACAGTTAACATCCTCACAGAATACTTAAATCAATCCTACTCAAAAAACACATTTACTCAAAAAAACACACACAAAACCACATTTTCTTCACTGGGGAAATAACATTGATGGCAACTGCCATAAATTCCTATCCTAATACTTCAATAAAAAGTTTATATTTTTATAAAATATTTGTTAAAAAGTATTGCTTATACAAATTTTTATATACACATAATACATTTGAACATTAAAACCTAAAAATTAATAAAATACGTATATGCGAAAACATTCCTCCTTCATACTTCTGTAACTAGGCCTAAATATTAAACAATGTACTTAAAGTGGCTTTGAACAACAAGAAAATTAACAATATATAAATGTGTATAAAAAGTATTATACTTAGTTTTAATTTAACCTAAAATGTTTTTTAACTTCAAAATACACATAATATTAACATTCTCATTAATTCCTGGGGACTGGGTGGCGTTTAGTCTTAATTGCCACCTTAATTCACATAAATCCAAGTGCACATCCAATATTGCCCCTTGAGTGTCCTTGACAATTTGCTGGAGTACTAAATATTTAAAAGTGTGCCCATTAAATTCCTGTATATGTCTGCTTAAAGCATTGGTAATTTTCTGATTTCTTATGTCTAATAGATGCTCTCTCATCCTATCCTTAAATTTCCTGCAAGTCTTACCGACATAGAATGCGGAACACATTTGGCACTTAGCCAAGTAGACCACATTCATGCTATTGCAATTAAAATGACCAGTAATGTGTAATGCCCTGTTGTTCAAAACAAATGTGTTCTTAGTTTCCAGTATATTTTTACAAGTGCCCATTCCACATTTATAATTTCCGTTAATCCTAAACAGGGCCAAACCAGTTTGCTTATTCCTTTTGTTGTTATTACTGTTTCCTTCCAACATATTCTTAAATGATCTGTCTTTCCTAAAGACTACTCCAGGTTTTATGCCAATTTTTCCAGTAAGATGGTCATCACATGCCAAAATTCCCCAATTTTGTCTAATAATTTCTGCTATTTCCTCCCCGTCCAGATTATATGTTGTAATGAAACTAAGTGATTCATAAACCTTTTTATTATTATTCTTTTCTGATATGGGTTCACCTGAATCAAAAACTACACCTATTTCACCTCCTTTTAAGATTGGCTTAAATACACCGCAAAGCCTTTTGGTTTTCACCTCTTTGACCATCTTTTGTATCATATTAGCAGGGTACCCTCTCTTCTTGAATAATTGGGCAACGAATTCCACTTCACATTCAAATGCTATATCATCACTTACCATATGGGCAACCCTCACCATTCTTAACAATGGACTTTTTTTGGGATAAAGGCCAACTTGAAAAATCTAAATAAGCATTGGAAAAAGTTGGTTTCCGATAAATTTCCAAACTGAGCATTTTATCCACACAATCCAACTTCAGATTCACATCCAAATATGTGATACTCTCTCTACTATAAGTATATGTAAATGTCAAAAAATGGGTTGTTGCGTTAATATACTTAAAAAATCAATTAAACTCTCCAAAGTTCCATCCTAAATTAGGAAAATATCATCCAAAAAAATGAATAAAAACCTTAATGTGTTCAGCCAAGGGACTTTTGAATTTGCGCCTGCGCCCCAATTTTTGCCAACTATGTGATGGCATATTGGGAGCAGGGATACATATTCAAAAGTCCCTTTGCTGAACACATTATGGTTTTTACTCATTTTTTGGATGATATTTTCCTAATTTGTGATGGAACTTTTGAGAGTCTAATTGATTTTTTTTGAGTATATTAATGCAACAACCCATTTTTTGAGATTTACATATACTTATAGTAGAGAGAGAGTATCACATATCTGGATGTAAATCTGAAGTTGGATTGTGTGGATAAAAAGCTCAGTTCAGAAATTTATCGGAAACCAACTTTTTCCAATGCTTATTTAGATTTTTCAAGTTGGCATCCTTTATCCCCAAAAAAGTCCATTGTTAAGGGGAAAATGGTGAGGGTTGCCCGTATGGTAAGTGATGATATAGCATTTGAATGTGAAGTGGAATTCGTTGCCCAATTATTCAAGAAGAGAGGGTACCCCGCTAATATGATACAAAAGATGGTCAAAGAGGTAAAAACCAAAAGGCTTTGCGGTGTATTTAAGTTAATCTTAAAAGGAGGTGAAATAGGTGTAGTTTTTGATTCAGGTGAACCCAAATCAGAAAAGAATAATAATAAAAAGGTTTATGAATCACTTAGTTTCATTACAACATATAATCTGGACGGGGAGGAAATAGTGGAAATTATTAGACAAAATTGGGGAATGTTGGCATGTGATGACCGTCTTAAAGGAAAAATTGGTATAAAACCTGGAGTAGTCTTTAGGAAAGACAGATCATTTAAGAATATCAGTAAAACGAGTAGAAAAATAGCTGCTATCAAAGTAAGGTAAAATAAAACAAAAAGAGTGGTACGGCAGAACAATAAGCTCACAAGTCTTGTATTAAGTAAAACACGTCTCCGAACATACAATATCCGAAACTGAAATAAATCGAATAGTACGTAAAAGATAAAGCTTTATTGTAGACGGCAAGCGCTTTCACCACTGAGGCTTCTTCCGGCCATTAAAACAATCATTTAATTACATCCTTTTATATAATTCAAATAATGTCATCATTTCCTCTAACAATAATAATTTAAGATGAAAGCCTAAATAATTCAAACATTAACTATATAAAACAGCTTAGCTTAATGCTATATTTCAAATCATGATTTTTCAATAAAAGATGCAACAATAACTTCGCATAAATATTTGTATACGGAGTATAAGTTATTAAACTGCAACCTTCGATTATACAATGTCTCATGAAAATTGATAATAGAAATAAAAATATATGTATGCGCATATAATATGCTCATCTACTTGCGTATAAAAATATATATAATAAAATAAAATAAAATAAATACATAATTACGTGATAACCAACGTAATAAGAATTAATTATTATAACATAATTCATTTCCTAAGAGGTCTGTTTTTAAGAACTGGTTTTATCAATATTCTGTCATTAAGACCAGGATAACAGTCAGACCTTAACCTAATAATCCATTTACTCTCTATTTCTTCCGTTCTATTCCTAATATCACCTCTTCTAATACTTGGAACATTTATCTGAATCACCTGGAAATTAAAAGTATGTTTAGACATATTATTACAACAGACATGTTTAGACAGTGCACTTCTAAGTGATTTGGTATTAATATCATAAATGTGCTCTCTAATTCTGTCTCTCAACCTTCAGTCTGTCTTGCCCACATAATATGCAAAGCACATCGTGCATGTAGCTAAATAAATGAGATGTTCAGTATTACAATTAGCTTCTACTTTAAAAATGAATTCCCTTCTTGTTCTAGGGTGTACAAATGTGTTTGTACTATTAATATACTTGCAGTAATTACATCTCATACAGGGCTTAGTACCATAAGTCTCACCTACTGTATTATGTGTTCTTGTAATTCTATTTGGACCACATAGCATCCTATACAAATTCATTTTATTTTTATAGGTGAAGTTAGGACAATCACCTATAATATGATGTATCTGTGGATTCACTGTCAAAATGTCCCAATACTTTCTATAAATGTTTTTTACTTGGCCAACATCTTGTGTGTAATATATACATACTCTAAGATCATCTTCATTTGTAGTATTTGATCTAGATTTTATAAACTCATCTTTGTCATTAGAAGCTGCAAAATAGGGTCGCGCTCGATCTAAGCGTAACCTGTCTAAATCCATAAGACTATTTTCCATTTCCACAGGTGTATACGATCTTCGCTCAAGTTTATTTTTAAATTCTAAGAGTTCATTTTTAAAACCTCTCTCAAAGGAATGCAAGCAAGATAACCTCATAGCTTGTCCTCGTATGATATTCTTAAATATAAAATTGGGATGCATGCTAGATCTATGCAATATAGCATTCCTGTAACATTTTTTTCTATACACACCTGTGTTAATTAGTCCCATATTAGTTCATTCTATGTATACATCCAAGAAAGATATTTTATATCTAGACATCTCCATAGTAAAATTCAGATAACTAGTTAACCCATTCATTTTTTGTAAGAATTTGTGTAGTTTGAGTTCATCTGAAACCCAGATGAAGAAAAGGTCATCCACAAAATGGACGTAAAACTTGACATACATTTTGAAATGATCTAGCTCAAATAAACTGTTGTACTCCCAATCAGCCATTACGAGATTGGCGTAGCTATTGGCACATGAAGTGCCCATAGCTATGCCATCCCGTTGTAAATATAGCTGTTCGGAAAAGAAAAACACATTATTTGTAAGAACCATTCACATTAAATCAAATAATGTTTCTATTTCTATGTCAGTATAAGATCCTTGTTTCTCCAAAACTCTACGTATACAAGCTAGTCCTTCTGTATTGGGTATACAAGTAAATAAAGACTGGACGTCCAATGTTTCTAGTATATATTGCTGTTCTGGTGTAATATCTTTCATATTCTCATATACCATCATCAAAAATTGCTGAGTATCTTTTAATATGTGTATATATTGACTAACTACTGGCCTCAACTTACTTTCCAAATAAATGGAGATGGGTTCAGTTACCCATCCTCTCCCAGAGACTATTGGTCTCATGGGAGGTTTTAGGGGGTCCTTATGAATCTTAGGTACGCCCTGTATACATGGTATCATCGGATCTGAAATACTAAAATAATTATATAGTTCTTCACTAATTCTTGTACTTTGAAGCATATACAATAAAGAATTAGACAAATTATTAATTATTCTACATAAATATTCATAATGAATAGGACAATAATAGTTAGTATCTTTTAAATGATGTAACATACTAGTAACATAGTCACTGGTGTTCATAATGACTATAGGTCCGCCTTTATCCGCTGGTCTAATGACTATCTTATTAACTTGTTTAAGATTTATTTTATTTTATTATATATATTTTTATACGCAAGTAGATGAGCATATTATATGCGCATACATATATTTTTATTTCTATTATCAATTTTCATGAGACATTGTATAATCGAAGGTTGCAGTCTAATAACTTATACTCCGTATACAAATATTTATGCGAAGTTATTGTTGCATCTTTTATTGAAAAATCATGATTTGAAATATAGCATTAAGCTAAGCTGTTTTATATAGTTAATGTTTGAATTATTTAGGCTTTCATCTTAAATTATTATTGTTAGAGGAAATGATGACATTATTTGAATTATATAAAAGGATGTAATTAAATGATTGTTTTAATGGCCGGAAGAAGCCTCAGTGGTGAAAGCGCTTGCCGTCTATAATAAAGCTTCATCTTTTACATACTATTCGGTTTATTTCAGTTTCGGATATTGTATGTTCGGAGACGTGCTTTACTTAATACAAGACTTGTGAGCTTATTGTTCTGCCGTACCACTCTTTTTGTTTCATTTAAGAATATGTTGGAAGCAAACGGTAATAACAACAAAAAGGAATAAGCAAACTGGTTTGGCCCTGTTTAGGATTAACGGAAATTATAAATGTGGAATGGGCACTTGTTGTAAAAATATACTGGAAACTAAAGACACATTTGTTTTGAACAACAGGGCATTGCACATTACTGATCATTTTAATTGCAATAGCATGAATGTGGTCTACTTGGCTCAGTGCCAGATGTGTTCCACATTCTATGTCGGTAAGACTTGCAGGAAATTTAAGGATAGGATGAGAGAGCATCTATTAGACATAAGAAATCAGAAAATTACCAATGCTTTAAGCAGACATATGCAGGAATTTAATTGGCACACTTTTAAATTTTTAGTACTCTAGCAAATTGTCAAGGACACTCAAGGAGCAATATTGGATGTGCACTTGGATTTATGTGACTTAAGGTGGCAATTAAGACTAAATGCCACCCAGTCCCCAGGAATTAATGAGAATGTTAATATTATGTGTATTTTGAAGTTAAAAGACATTTTAGGTTAAATTAAAACCAAGGATAATACTTTTTATACACATTTATATATTGTTAATTTTCTTGTTGTTCAAAGCCACTTTAAGTACATTGTTTAATATTTAGGCATAGTTACAGAAGTATGAAGGAGGAATGCTTTTGCATATGAGTATTTTATTACTTTTTAGGTTTTAATGTTCAAATTTATTATGTGTATATAAACATTTGTATAAGCAATACTTTTTAACAAATATCATTTTATATAAATATAACCTTTTTATTGAAGTATTAGGATATGAATTTATGGTAGTTGCCATCAATGTTATTTCCCCAGTGGAAAAAATGTGGTTTTGTGTGTGTTTTTTTAAGTAAATGTGTTTTTTGAGTAGGATTGCTTTAAGTATTCTGTGAGGATGTTAATTCTTTAATTGGAATAGGTGGGGTGGTTGCCTATGGGTAATTTAAGAGCAAGTTGTTTGGTGTTTTAAATGTTCTGAGGAAGACCCGATTGTGGGAAGAAAGCTCTCAGCTTGTATTTTTGGAGAAATCAATAAAGTGTTTGGATACCTACAGTGGTTGTGGAGTGGAAATCTGTATCGTTAACATCTCCACACACCCTTAGACTAAAGACCACATCTTGCAACATTGGATAGGGGAATAACTATCCACTAAAGCATACCTCTTGAAATTGTAAACAGAATGGGACTGGACAGGATCACTGGCCACCAGGGATAAGTCTTAATCTACATGCCTTAATGCCCCACAGGGTCAGGGAGAAAACACTAGACAGCAGGGATTACTCAGTGTAACATTCCTGCAAATTATTTAAACATAACATAGGTCAGGGAACACCAGAGATGCTCTATATGATGTGCTTTAAAGGCAAGTATTTAGAAAAAAATATATATAGTGTAAGAAAGCACTGGACACCAGGATAAGTAGGCACTAAACCTATACTTTCCCATCTCTCAAAGAGGACATGAGACCTCTGCGCCACCACTAGACCCCAGGAACAGTGTGAAAAATAAGTAAGGGAAAAAAAGTGCAAAGGGTGGGGGATGAGATTCAAACCCTACATCTGTGAGACACAATACCTCAGTATTAACCCAGATAAATTAGCACAATGTTTAACATATGCCTGCAACAGTTTGTGACTTATAAGTAAGGGGTATATGGTTTAGTTCTGTGGTGTAATGGTTAGTACTCTGGTCTTCAAATCCAGCATTCTGAGTTCAAGTCTCAGGGGAGCCTCCTGGGGTTGGGAGGGTGGCCTAATGGTTAAGGTGTTTGCCTTACAAACACAAGGTGCAGGGTTTGAGTCTCACAAGGGATAATTGGCTAGGCTTACAGTGGTTCGCAAGGGCACTTAGCCTAGTACTAACCTATTAATCTATGAACCTATGAATCATAGCAAAGACAATTGGACAAAATCATGGAGGAATTGTAAGTATTCATCTTACAAATGTAAAAAATCTCTAGGATAACAAATATTGAAGAGGGATTCATTTATTGAAGGACACGATGTGCCTGGTAGTAAGGAAAAAGAAGACCTCATGGAGGTTCTGACAACAGGGACAGGTAATGTGAGTGTGTGAGCCTGTTACTGTGCATTGTGAGTGTGAGAGTGGGTGGTGCATGTGCTAACATGATGTGGCTGCCACTGTCAGCTACTATGGGAATTTACTTATCTGCACTCAAGGCAACTAACTGCGATTCAGAGATATGTTAATTAGGTGATGAGATTTTTTTTCCTCATTGTGGTTCACATAGCTCTAAATCAGAAATTTCCACATTGGGGAAACTGGGCATTTTTACTTCAGCCCTTAATGCGAGTCTTACCATCTTTATGAATCCTTGGGATTGTTTCATTTGGTCCATAACAAAAAAGTAAGGCAGGTGCTAATTTTTAAACCCAAGCTGTCATTTTTTAAGCATTAGAAAAAAGTTTCATAATTATCTGAATTTGTTTTCCTGATTTGAGCAAGTTCTGTTTTACTCTTACTGTTAGTAATACTCAATAAAACTGGGACCTCTAAAAGATCTTAAAACAGGAAATAAAGAAATGGAGGCCCAAGAAAATAGCAAGACTCTCGAGTAAGATGAATTCTGAATATGAAACTTCAACACAAACTGTCAAGTCTTGGTCCTCCATCATGGAATGCTGTTCTGTTCTGCCTAAGGAATGCCTTTAACCCTTTCAGTCCATATAGGTTTTAGCTGCTGGTCAATACAGGTCATTGATAATGTTGAATTTTTACCTCCTTTAATTTTGTAAAGCTGTAAATACTGATGGATTACATCTATTACCCTGTGTACATAGTAAATGTATTTTTTTTTACCTTGTGTCCAGGTCATAACTGAAAATGGTATGTGGGTTATTCCACCACAGACAGTTGGGAAACAAATAAATGACCGAGTATATCAGGGTTCCAGATACAAAATGTGACAAGGAATTGCTGTCTTTTTTCTTATTTCAAAAGTGTTGGGTTTTGCTTCTTGGTCATCATTTACTTGTAAAGCTCAGCCACTGTTCATAACACAATGGCCATTACCTTTACTTATAAAAGTGCCACAGTGATGCAGTGGCTAGCACTAGTGTCCCACAGTGTTTAGCCCTCTAGTTTGGTTCTTGGTTAGGGTGACTTCCAACAGACTGTATGCTTTTTCTCTTAGTCCATGTGAGTTTTCCTTGCTATTCCAGGTCTTCTCGCAACCCAAGGAGACAAGAGTGCTGATTAGGAGAGTCTGAAAATTGTCAAAGGTATCTTTTTTACATTGCGAGACATCAAAATGTCTGTAGATGGGGGTGGTT
The DNA here is from genome assembly GCF_019279795.1 of Protopterus annectens. NCBI lineage: Eukaryota > Metazoa > Chordata > Ceratodontiformes > Protopteridae > Protopterus > Protopterus annectens. Next base: position 1,131,718,495 of record NC_056748.1, on the reverse strand, counting down.
TGCTATTGTTCAGAGTTGAAACATTTCTAATTACCATTAAGGCATGCACTTCATGTTTAGTGGTTAAATGAATTTAGCAGTGCATAACACAGCAAGGTGCATACAGGTTATATATTTGATGCTTTGTTCTCAACTACGCATAAGGTGTGGTGGCTAGTTCTGGTCAGCCATATCGTAAGTGCAATGACTAATTTGTTTAGAAGTTACATATTCTATGAAATCAAGCTATTTTCACATCAATAAACAAATAAGGCTTAATGATCCATATTACGAACTACTGTAAAATCTTTCAGGAATCCTTCACTGTGTCAGCATATTGGTAATACAACCTGTATTGCTATGATGCTGCCATTTATGGCTAGTAAGAGTTCAACATACTTTGACCTAAAATTGGATCACATCAATAATTCAATCATTTATTTTTTTTGTAATGTCTTCCAGTGGTCCTAGGGATGCTTTACATTTTAGTAAAATGCTGTTATACTAAGCAAATATGGAAAAGCTATGAAATAATTTACTATGCTTAAGATATTATGCACTTACCAGTGATCCTGTGCACCCCCACCATTATGAACCCAGTAGTTAAACCATCACTTGCACAACTGGTGTTAGAAGAGTGACAGCAGTACCTCCAGATGCACAGCAAACAAGGCCACTCCCTCACTGACACCGAGTGGCAATACAGGGCACTAGGGACATGCTAGTAAATACAGGGAACAGCATTATATAAGACACAACCCTGTATATAGTGCACACTGAGAGTTAAAGCAATAATACCAGTGTGATGTAGCAGGCAGCCTAATTGGTCCCCCATTTAGTGCTATGTGCTATCATTTGAAAACTACTTCATGTGGTTCCTGTTGACATAGCATGAGAGTACAGTCCAGTGCAGATGTGCTCACGTAAGAACAGAGATGCATGCAGAGAGAAGGTCTTTAGAAGCATTAAGTTCACAGAGCAATCCCTGGTTCATTCAGTCAGTGGTTTAACTTGTTAGCTATTCACCAAGTCTGTTATAATGCATTTATATCAAAAGAAGAAATCCACAAACATTGAATCCTAAAATATCAAATAATATAGTAAAACACTAAATATGAATAAAGTAGCACAAAACTCTACAAGCAATTAAACAACATAAAACAAGAAACAAAATCTTCATCAGGTCTTTTGCAAAAAAAAAAAAAAAAAAAGGAAAGGGGGTTTTTCTCTCTCCTAACGCAGTTACCAAATTCTATCCACTCCACAGTTAAATAACCATGGTAGCTACTGCCAGACTATAGTAGTACAGTAGGGAAAGTGACACGCCTGTCCAAATGTGTAAACATTTACACTGGCAAGCCCTATGCAGCTCTCACATGCATTAAACAATCTCTCAGCAGTTTAACATACAGCAAAATGTAACTCGATTCAAATGTTAGTATTACTGGCCTCTACTAAAGTCTATTACCAATCAGTACTTTCATTTTATAAAAGTCCGATGATACCAAATAAATGCCTTCTAAAAGAGGTACTTTGCTCTGAACTTGAATAATTTTTCAGTGTGATTTATTCCTTCTCGTACTGCTACCATGTCCTGTCAGACTTAAAACATTGAAATTTAGATTTCACTGATGTAACCCACTGCAATTATTTACTGATTTATTCATAATAATGCAGTGTAATACACTTGTGAAATGGTATCAGATGGCTTCTACAATCTTTACATCACTGTATTTAAATTTATATTTTGCTAATTCACCATTAACAATTTTATTCATGATTACAATAAAATTTTCAGCTATAAATGCAATTGTCCATTTTATTATTGTTCTAGTAGGGTTATTCTAGAAGGGTCTATATTAGAACACCGAACTTTCAAAATTTCGAGTGTTCTAATATCGAACCCTATTAATCGAAAATTTAAAACATCGAACATACTAGGGAAAGAATTCACTGTTCCAAAACACATACACACAATACAAGCACACCAAACAAACAGCAATCCACACACATACACCTAAACTCTTACACCTAACCCTACACTAAACTATACATACACCACTAACTATCCACTTACCTTAACCCAAACCCTAACCCTAAGGTCCGTCACTATCTCACAGTCACCTCACCCGCGCCCTAACCTTAACTCACCTACCCCGCCCTAACTCTCACATCCACACAATCGCAGACTTACCTGAACCCGACCCATAACTTTCCACCACAGCACTGAAAATACCTAAGCAAAAGAAACAGACAACCGAATTCTTTGCCTAAGAAAAAATGTGGTTTTCTGTTTCTTCGATATTTTCAGCATTCGCTGAAAATGGGTCGATATTAGAACACTCGAAATTTTGAAAGTTCGGTGTTCTAATATAGGCCCATTCTAGAAGCCTCTTTTGTGGGCATGGTTTCATGTAGCTTGGGCCATTTCTTGGGAGATTTCTTCATTTGAGCAGTTGCTCTACTGTTGTGGTTAGCAGTTCCTCTACATTCAATTGCAGTGTTGCATCATTTATTCTTCAGAACGATTATATCATGACTACATGGTATCCTGTTTCCAGATGTAGACAGAATGTGTGTTTCCTGTCACTCAGTAGGTGTGGCCTTTTTGTGAGGCTTCTCGGAATACTTTGATTATGGCTTCTTCAGTGATGCACAGTGTTTAGAAGAGTCATTTTATATTCCACCCCAAGGTGATATCATCTAGACGTTAGCTAATCTATTTCTCTGTCTTCATATAACCTTATGGCTTTACTGGTTTTCAGTGGCTTTCTCATAAAGAGTTTTACTTGTGCTTAGCTTACAGATTTACTGTTTCAACATGTCTTTGGTGCTTTACTGATGTAAAATCTAAAGCAATTAATGTACTCGTATTTCTTTAAATTGCACTTTCAGTTTGTAGTGGATGTTACACATTCTGTCTGCAGTTTCCCTTTTAATGTTCAGTTTTTCTCATGTCTATATCCTTTTCTTTTTACCGAAATTCATATGATTTGACTTTTGTTCTGAAATTCTAACATTAACTTAGGTATGTCTCCAGTTTTATTTGCTGTAGTTGAGCTCTTTTTCTGTACTTTAGGGTATATTCACAATCTTTTTTAATTTTAATAAAATGTTCTTATTGTCAGTACAGTTAGTTTAAGCACTTTAATAATGACTGATGGACTAATGAATTAAAAGTGTTATTTAATTGCTGAAGCAGGGTTATGAAAGAATACCAGCGTTAAAGATTGCTTATTAAATGATGTTCGTGATAGATGGGTGCCAGATTCTTTGTATTAGATATGGCAATTTATAGACTGCCTTGCACTAATATGACTTCTTGTTGATGGTGAATGTCTCTTAACAATCAAGTAGCATTTAGGTTTCACTCGGAGGGTCCTCATTTTGTTATACAGAACTCTCATTGGAGATTTATGATTACTTCTGCTCTGGGGCAACAACTTTATAAATACACTACTCGTGCAGATACTTGGCATGGTAGATATAAATATCCATAATATAATGTGATATATTATGCTATGGCTATACTGTCTTCATATGATCTCTCTATTGTGCCATAGAAATAGATTTTATTTTTATAATTATTAGTAAAATACTAACAAACTATAACAACAAAACTTGTATGTTATGAATTTAGTTTGTAGTGCTAGGCTTTGTTATTGTTGTATGTAGAGCTTTTTCCCTGGGCCTTTGCTGAAAATGGGTCAGTATCTCAGCTGAACTTTCCTGGTAAACAAATGTAAAATAAAATAAATATGTAGTTAACTTTTACAGTTTATTTAGTAAATTTGTTTTGAATGGATGTCTCTGAGAGATCAGCATTGCCTGCTGATGTGATTCCCTGTGCTTTGTGCCCCTGTAATCAAAGCACAAACACCAAAGCATAGTATCTTACCCATAGACATTTTAGTAATTTATTAAAAAAATAAAAGTATCTGGTCTCTGAACATCACTTCATGTATTGGGTAAGTCAGTGGTGCAGAAAACCTGAATGTATTTGAGTGCTCAGTGGCTTCTGTTTAACTAGCTTGTTGCACTTTTTCTTAGAATGGGTAATGATGACTTCTGTAATTACATGTTGGCACTATACTCTCTACTCTTATTTCCACTAACTGTATTGCTTCTTTTTCCAGTTTTGATAAAACGTTTCACTCCTCCTTAACACAGCTATCATTAAGCATAGTGATTTCCAAAAGTTAATCTTGTCTTCAGTCTTCATAGTACAGTCCATAGCTAGCTAAGCAAATGTGCATTCTATTTCTTCTTAACTTCTACATTTCTCATACACTGACAACTGGACAGAATGTTAAAGAGATTTGCTGAAGGTGCATGCCTTATTGCATTTCTTGAACATAGAAAATCAGTTATCAGTTCAAATTGTACAGCTCACCTTAAAAAAATAAGCAAAAAAAGAATGAAGGAATAAGAAAGAGGGATTACTGAACAGAAATGATTCCTTTCATAGTAACCCATCATGTTCAACTTATTTTAATTACAGACGTTTTCATTGCACTTGCTGTAATTAAATAAAAACAACATAGGCTGAAATGCGCAGCTTCGTTCCACATACCACATCAGATAACCAAAACTCAAGGCATGTTATTTTACTGGAGGGCTGGTGTTTGGCCCTTCATTCCTTTTACTCCGTTTCTTTTGCTATCATTTATTTATTTAATACATACTGCAATGAAATGTTCTTGTGTATTACCAGGACAACCACATCGAAGCCTCTAGAAAAGAATGTTTAGAGTGTGCAGGAAGGCATTAGTTTTCAGATACCTCTGATTTCTACACTGCTTAACAAATTTTATCCAGCCACATATTCTGGCAGTTTCATTGCTTGTGTTCAAGTTCATCGTAGCTTCCAAGTTTGACTCGAAAGGGCCAATGCAGCTGCCGAGACGTACGTCACCTTGATTTCTAAGGATAAAAAATATAATTTATCTTCTAGTATGGTGGTTCATTATTTTTTATTATTTATTTGTTCTGTGATTTAACCACTTGACCTGCACTGCACAGTTAAGGGCTGTCAGCCATTTCCTTTTTGTTTCGTTCGTTAACTACCTTGATATGTTGATCGTCACCTGTCCTCAAGCTTGCAGGTTCAATAGCCCTCTCGTGAATACATATATATTTTTTTTTGTTACTACAGGCTGTCTCATCCATCTTGTATTACAGAGCCTCTCCTACGTTATTCATTAGTATATTTTTTCACTTTTACCCTTAATATTTTAGGACTGAAGAGTATGACAGAAGTGAGGCTACTCAGAACAGAGCTTTACCCATCTGTTTTATAAAGCAAAACTCTACTGTGCCCAAGAAGCTACTTCTAATCACACCATATTTTAGATGATTCCATATTTTAGATGATTTGTAAACAATGAGTGAATCACACTACCCCTACACTGAGGTGATTGTGTTTTGATGAAGTTTCCAGGTATTACTGCGATATTACCCATTCTCCACAACAGACCTTTTAGCAATCCTTTTCTCCTCTGCTACTGTAGTTTGCTGGACTTGGTAATCTTAAGTACTCGGTGCATGGCAATGGTCATAATTATGCAAGTGGACACCTTAAATTAAATGATGATAAAAGTGGAATTTGTGGCACACATTATTTTGACCAAAAAACTACCCAAGTCAGAAAGGGAACCAGGGACTGCAGGTTACTTGGGGGATGGCCACATGTTTATAGAAAAGGAGGAACACAAGCTTGCAGTTGTTTTACTGTCTTTATGGTTTGAATTTTCTAATGTTTACTTTGATTTTGGTGATTTTTAATTTGTGTTGCATTGTGTTTTGTGGGGGGTTGGGAAAGGGAACAAGGGACATTGGAATTCGGAAGTAACTGTATAGAGACATTTCTGCTCATTTAGTGACTACCACTAATGACCGAGCTCCATTTGTAAATTTGTATTTCATTTATTGACCAGGATGCTCCACTGAAGTGAATGCCTTTTTACACTGGGGATTTGCTATGCATATTCAAATTTGCTGTCAGATTAGTCAACAATTGACAACAGTTATGGTGATCTTTCTGTATTGCAAAACATGCCACAGACAAGGCAAATTATAAGAAAAAAAACATGCAAGGTGTATTGAACCATATTTTAAGAGTCCGGAGAGGTACAAATCTATACAAGATGGGTCAAGATGATAGAGTAGTAGAAACACCGCAGGATATGAGCATACAGGATGGTGTAGAAACACCGCAGGATATGAGCATACAGGATGGTGGAAAACACATTATATCTAAATCTACATATACATCTATCTATACATGTGTGTTTGTGTGTGTGTGTGTGTGTATGTGTGTGTGTGTGTGTGTGTGTGTGTATGTGTGTATATATATATATATATATATATATATATATATATATATACATAGGATCTACTTTGCTTCACTGAAAACTCATTTCACTGAATGTAAGTACTGTTGGGGAAATAAAATGTATATGCCCTTTTCCCAACTGTAGTGCAGTTCTGGAGTTAGTATATGTAGTTAGGGGGGTGGGAGGCACAACCCCCCACATTGGGGTGGGTGGGCTGCATAGCCCCTCACCTACTTAGCTTTTATATTTATGAATCTCATTTCACTGAAAGCTAACAATATAAAACCAAAAGTAGGTGGGGGGGGTGACATCCACCAACTATATATATTAACTCCAGGATCACACTACAGTGGGGGAAAAAGGCATATACATTTTATTTGCCCAACAGTATTTACAATCAGTGAAATGTGGTTCAGTAAAATGAGTTTTCAGTGATCTGAGCTTTCAGCGATTTGGTGCAAGTGTTTTGAAATTCAGTGAAATGAGCTTTTAGTGAATCAATGTAGACCCCTATAATATATATATTTATATATATATATATATATATATATATATATGTATAATATTTATATTACAGGATATGGATTTACACAATAGCATGACATGTAATTGCTTAATCCATAATTTCTATCCACAAATGCTTTTAATCTGTAATTTCTATCCACAAATGCTTGAGGGAAAACTCAGGTTTACTTTATCAAATAAAGACCCCCATTGTATGCAACATTCACTACAGGGCAAGAAGAGAGAGTCTCCATCTAACAAAAGTTCTGAACTTGTTCTACCATTATGAGATTTCATGCATAATTTCTGGCATTTTGTTATTTTGATTGTATTTTAAGTTATTTATCTTTGCTGTTCAGTATTGGCTTTCCAATGCATGGTGTGTGCTGTGATTGAGTCAAGGACTTGGTAACTACATTTATACTATTGAGTAAAATGCACTCCCATCACTTAAAGTAATGTTTACTCTTGCCAAAAATGAAAAACTTCTCTTCCTTTTTAAAGCACACTAAATAAAATACTAGAAATCTGAAGTAAGATATGAAGATGTATGATTTAAGTGTTACCCAGTAATATAAAGCTTAGCTGCAGGTTAATATCATTGGTTTTAAGTACTGGAATATGAGTCCATTTTAATGTTTCTATTATACCTCTATCATAGTAGTCACTTTTATTATTTATAAAGTGAATGATATTAAAACTTAAATTATAAAAGGAAGGGAGCTATGTATCTATCACGATGGGGTTGCCAAACACCATGCAATGAAAACACCAAAAATCAATGGAGAAACAGTTCTAAAAGCCATGGTATTAAGCTACGATACAGAAACAATGTATTTAAAAATATATATAATTTTGCCAAAACTGGATGGTGTTTGCAACATCAGAAGAGCTTGATATTTTGGATAGTGTACCATGTTTTGGTTACAAAAGAAATTCCAACATGAAAAAGAAATTGGAGTTAAATAAGAGTGATTATAAAAATGAGTTAAATCACTCCAGAAATAAGCAAGGGATCTATAAACATGGTAGTTTCAACAAATCTAAATATATTTTAGAAAGGTGACTTGTTAGCAGTAGATGGCCACAGCAAAGTAATAAACTTTGGGGTACCTAGCCAGAAAAATGTTATGTGGTTTTTATGGGACTAGTTTGCTTAGAATGCTTTAGAACATCTGCAGACTGGTATAATGGAAAAACTGAAGACCTTGAGGAAAAGGATTTATGAAAATGGTTACATTGTAGCAAGAGAAAATGACAATTTGTTACTCAGTGAAACAAAAAAGACAGTCCAGACCTGAAGAAATTTCAATTTGCCTTCCTGGATGAAATCCTGAAGAGTCTTAGTGGTGGACAAAATTGTAAACATAAGGTGTTAAATTCTAAAATGTTAAAGCTTTCTTCTCAAATGCATATAAAATTTTAATTACGTGCTCTTAATATGTTTTGACACAATGGATTTTGATATATGTACATATTTATTATGATAGTTAACAAACTTGTTTTGTCACTATATCATTTACATATATACAAGTACATGAATCTGAAAACATTAATATTGTGTTAATTGTGTAGTTTATTTGGGTTGATTGTTCATGTCTTGTATTTTTTTTGGATAGTTTGTTATAAGATTACTTTCACGATTTCCTTAGAATGTGTTTGCACTGTTTTGAAGTCATTTGTTAATAAGAATGAAAACACTACACATATAATACATTTCCATTGAAGTTCTTAGTATCTGTCTTTGGAGAACTTGGACCGTAACTTTTTCTTGGTTTGTTTTTTGCATTAGCTATGCCTGCATGCTCCTTTATGTGGTTCTACTTTTACAAATGGACACAAATTAAAGATCGTTATGGACAAAAACATTAAACAGACCACATGACCAACTACATAATTTTAGGTACCAAACATTTTAATGATGCCATTTATTTGTTTATCTCAACAAAAAGTAACTACAAATTGAACCCAATTTTGATTGAAGTGCTAGGAAAAAGGACACGAGGTACAAAACTCATATAGTTACCATCTGACACACGAGATAATTGCAGTTATTTGTTTTTTACCAAACATTAAAGTGATTGCAAGTGATACGATCCCTGAAGTTTTCTGCATAGTTTTCAATTCATTATTGGTAGCTATGCATTCAACTTTGATTATCTTGTGTATTATTCTGTGACAGGGAACTCCCCCCTTGTTGGTGTTCAGTCAAAACTATAATATTTGTGAAGTCATCTGTGGAAACGGATGAGAACTTTGTTCATTTTCAATATTGAATGCCAATGTTCTGATGATTCGATTATCACTCAGTGACTGATCATCATAGGATATGAGCCAGTAGAACATGATTTTTATCAGGCAGTATATCTTTGAAGAAATTTTCAGTATGACTAAGATTATACAATTCATAACAAACAAATAGCTTACAATTATAACTCCAAACAAACCTCACTTTCCTTACTACGTACCCCTATCTCTACCAGAACCTTTGACTTTCAGTACAGGTGTTTCTTTTTAGGATGCTCAAAAAATATAGCCATCCATATTAATTAATATCAAGAAGTCACTGTACTGTAATACAAGGATAGCATGGCAATTGGTAATGAAGCAGCAGGATGTTTTCCAGGTTAATGATCTTAAATAAGGGCGACAGTTAATTTGTTTCATCACTGGAGGTGGTAGTAAGAAAACATCCTCAAATAAGTTCATTTGTTAAATCAAAGTTGAGTTGCAAAACAGACACTGCATGATGTAAGGAGTGATCTATTTTTGGAAGTGGCAAATATAATGAGTTTAATATGATGACTTAGAACACTGTTTCAACACATTAAGAATATTATAGGGGATCATATCCATTATATAATAATTGCAGTTTTTGGTTCACTTTCCAAAAAATATTACTGAGACAGTTAATTATCTAGCTGTTGGGGGTGGTAGTCCTAAAGCATTTAAATAAAATGTGTGCTTGTGTATGTATTTAGATATATAATGTGTGTTGTGTATAGATATATGTGTCTAGCTACAGACACACACAGCATTTAAATAAAATGTGTGCTTGTGTATGTATTTAGATGGTTCTACCTGACTTCGTCGACAGCGCAGAAGACCGACAGCGGAATTCGGAGCTCCAGAAGATCGAAAACGAAGAAGACCGACGCGAATCGCGAGTGGCAGAACATCGACAATGCAGAAGACCGACACGACGGATGACAACACCAACGCCGAGGATGCCGACATGGGGAAAGGCTGTGTGAGTATGCGGTAGTGACGGACGTTAGGGTGCGAGGCAGGTAAGTGTGGAGATTGACGGTCTGTGGGGATAGGGGTGGGTTAAGTGAGTTAGGTTAGGAGCCATAGGGTGGGTTAAGTGAGTTAGGGTTAGGATATAGGTGGGTTAAGTGAGTTAGGTTAGGAGCGATAGGGTGGGTTAAGTGAGTTAGGTTAGGGGGAGATAGGCGGTTAAGTGAGTTAGGTTAGGAGCGGTAGGTAAGTGTGCGATAGTGACGGACCTTAGGGTTAGGGTAAGGTTTAGTGTGGGCTTGTAAGGATTTTGGTGTGCTTGTGTTGTGTGTGTGGTTTGTGGAATGGGGATGTGTTTTGTTTTTAATAATTGTTATTGTGGTGTGTGCAGTGTATGGGGTTTCGTGTTTGTGTACCGCCGGTTATTTCGTTGTCGGTTATGTGTGGTTTCGTGTTTATGGACTGTCGAATATGTGGTGTCGGTGATGTGGTTGTCGGTGTTGTGTGGTTTCGGCTATGTCAGGTAGAACCATTTATATATATAATGTGTGTTGTGTATAGATATATGTGTCTAGCTACAGACACACACAACATTTAAATAAAATGGGTGCTTGTGTATGTATTTAGATATATAATGTGTGCTGTGTATAGATATATGTGTCTAGCTACAGACACACACAGCATTTAAATAAAATGTGTGCTTGTGTATGTATTTAGATATATAATGTGTGTTGTGTATAGATATATGTGTCTAGCTACAGACACACACAGCATTTAAATAAAATGTGTGCTCGTGTGTGTATTTAGATATATAATGTGTGTTGTGTATAGATATATGTGTCTAGCTACAGACACACACAGCATTTAAATAAAATGTGTGCTTGTGTATGTATTTAGATATATAATGTGTGCTGTGTATAGATATGTGTCTAGCTACAGACACACACAGCATTTAAATAAAATGTGTGCTCGTGTGTGTATTTAGATATATAATGTGTGTTGTGTATAGATATATGTGTCTAGCTACAGACACACACAGCATTTAAATAAAATGTGTGCTTGTGCATGTATTTAGATATATAATGTGTGTTGTGTATAGATATATGTGTCTAGCTACAGACAGACAGACACACACACACACACACATATACATATATATATATATATATATATATATATATATATATATATATATATATACATATATGTGTGTGTGTGTGTGTGTGTGTGTGCTGTATATAATATATGCACATATATTTATAGATATTGATGTACATACATGTTGATATATAGGTATGTGTATAAATATATCACAACCTTTTCAGTTCTGACAATATTTTATTCATATAATCTTCTCTATTATTTTTGCACAACAGGAAAGTAAACATATGGGTTTATATGGCACATGTCTCTAGTCCTGAAGAATCTCTTCTTATTTATACAACCTAGTAAATAACAGATGGAATGGCACATTATGGGTTACATTTATTAACTTCTATAATACAAATGTTTCAAAAAGGAAAGCGACAACACAAACAGAAGTTAGTGTACTCCCCCGACATATGAGTGTTCCCAGGTGTGTCAGGGTTATACTATCAATGGTGTTACTAGCATACAGAAGTTAGTGTACTCCCCCGACATATGAGTGTTCCCAGGTGTGTCAGGGTTATACTATCAATGGTGTTACTAGCATACAGAAGTTAGTGTACTCCCCCGACATACGAGTGTTCCCAGGTGTGTCAGGATTATACTATCAATGGTGTTACTAGCATACAGAAGTTAGTGTACTCCCCTGACATATGAGTGTTCCCAGGTGTGCCAGGGTTATACTATCAATGGTGTTACTAGCATATAAAACAATTTCATTGATAGACATATTCTATCTTGATGACAAGTTTTCACTGCATAAAAAAATCACACACAAAATTCTTCTCATCCAAAAATCTAGTTGTTCTTAATGCTCAGCCTGATTTCAAAAATTATGCAGACTAAATAGTTGCTGTTTTGACATATCCAGATAGCCATAACAGAATTGCTTAATCACTGTAGCAGGAGAAACAGGAGAGGGAAATATGGTGTATTTTGCTGTATATACATTTTGCATGCTTGATCGATTGTAAATAAAAATGAACATCTCTAAGAATGTAAAGCTACACGACCATAATTATTTCAGAATTGGCCAAAGAGGACAGTGTAGTTCCATGCTGGTTTCCAATTTAGCTCTGGTCATTGAAGACTCCTACTTCTAACCTGATGATACAAAGCACTACAAATCATTCTGTCTGTCTCATTTGTTATGAGGGCTAGAAGACTGGAATGTAGCACAGTTTGATATGTCAGTCTATGTAGTAAGCAGTGTTATAGCCACAGATGACCGCTCCTGATTGCTCAGGTCAGTCAGCAAAATAGATGCCATTAGTTACTTCACCCCTACATTCCTTAGTTAACCAAAGGAGCTCACTTGTAATGCATCATGTAGTGAAAATACGTATACTAAATTAATCGTTGTGCAAAGAAGAATCAGAAGGCCATGTTTTCAATCTGGGCCTTCATTTAAATCATAATCAAAGAAAACTGTGGTAGCAAATATTACTTTTACTATGACAACTTGAAATTCCTGCTTACCGAATGTGTACAAGAGCCTTTGCTACTCCAAATAAAACTTATTGAAAGAATAACTCTATCCCAATACCAATGTTTTCTTTCCAAAAAATGATTTCTTTCCTCTTAATTTAATATTGACTGTCAGATACAGAGAAATAATAATTTACATTTTCGCTTGTTTTATGCCTTTAATGTTTTCTGTTTTTCTTTTTGCGAAATCTTGCATTTTCTAGTGGTTGTCTGATCATTTGTTGCATCATGTAGGCTAGGAAGGCAGAATAACTAGGCTACTGGTTACATCTACAGAACCTTTTAAAAAAGTTTTCAGTTTATTGTGCTGGGTCTATATTATAACCTTGAAGGTTTAATACTTCGAATGCATAAAGATCGAACTTTATGCATCGAAGTATTAAACCATGGAAACCTAATAAAAAAAATTATAAAAACAAAACAAACAAAAAAAAAACTAAAGCATTTACACAGGGGGGCAAGCCACCCTGCACCCCCCATACCCCCCCGCAACTTAAATATACCAACTCCGAGATCGCTCTACGTGCAGGAAAGGGAAATCTTCCCTTTCCTGCACCATACTACATTGAAGTGCAATATTTGAGTTGGTATATTTAAGTAGTGGGAGTGGGTGGGGGGTGCAGGGGGGCTTAAACCCATTAGGGTCCAAATTTAAAGTTTTAATTTTTTTTTTATTTTCGAAGTTGCGAAACTTTGACAATATGGTGTTGACCATATTGTATTCAATGTTCCATAACTTATATGTTATAATATAGACCCGTTGTGCATTATAGGTTCATAGGCAAGTACTAGGCTAGCTGTCCTTAAAGGCCATTTTAAACCTAGCAAATTTACCTTTTTTGTACTCGAAATAGCCTATCCCATTTGGTTAAAAATTACTTTACCCATCCTCTTGTCAATTATATATTGCCCCTAATGAGAATAACTGGGATCATACCATAGATAATTTGGGGGGGGGCATGCATGGGATAAAGCATTTAGGAGCTAAATCTGTCCATTAGTAGTACAGGAAGCAGTCCTAGGATACGTTTTCTATTTCCCATCCATTGATCCAAGTTGATATGAAAATGAACAGGAATAAACTTTGTCTCATGCGGATGGGGAGTCCGTTCCTCATCAGTGGTACTCTCTGGGGAAATATAACTGACCTCCAAACTGTTCTGTTGATGCAGAAGAGGTTTAGATCACTAGATAAGAGCATTTCTGATGCCATCAATAATGTGTCAGAGGATACCTTGTATGCCAAATGCAGGTGACCTCTTAGCAGTCTGTAGGATACAGAGTACAATGACAAGGCTTTGTCTGTACATGTAGGACATAGTTAGCCCTTGTGTCCATTTTAGTAAGTTATCCCTGTGGGCATTCCAGCTACTGCATGTGTCTGGACAGATGCATGCCAAAGATGCCATTATAGCTGATGACTGGTCTAATACAGGCTGAGTAAAGGGGGCTGTGGTATCCCTAGATCTGGACATAGTCCCTTTGTTTATAAGCTGTGCCATATAGAAAGACTGACTTACAATAACAGACATATGTTGGTCAAGAATTAGGTCACTGTCCACATAAGTTCCCAAATCCTGAACATCTAGGTCAGCTGTTAGAGGTGTAAGATCAATATGGTATTTCTCTTGGATAGATGACATCCTAAAGGTTACAGTAATCCATTTTTGGCATTTAGTTTCAGACCATGATTTTGACACCATTTGTTTGAGACAAACCTTCTTGCAGATAGGCTAAGTCATTCAGAGATTTAATGACTGATCCTGGCTTGCAGTTATCAGCAAACATAGTCAGTCTCTGCTCTTTGGTATTGGCTTTTAATTCAGAAAAGTAGATGCCAAATAGGAGAGGTCCAAGCATAGAACCCTGGGGGCCTCCACAGGTGTCAGGAGAAGTTACATCCACAGAAACCATTTTAGATTATCTGCATCCCATCCGTGAGCCAGCTGGCAATCCAGCAGGTGCCATAGGGTTTTAACAGCTTATTTAGCTTTTCTACCGTGCCTGATTTGTGAAATGTCAGAAGCTTTGTCCAGGTCGAGGTATGCGATGTGTACCTTTTTGCTTTCATCCATTACTTGAAGTTTAAAAAAAAAATTTACCAGGTTGCATAAGCATTACCTATCCTTGACAAATCCAAACTGAGGCACTTCTAGTGTTTGGAGGTTCCCTATATCCTAAGCTGTTAATTCCATGATAAGTCTTTAGAAGGTCCCCCCTTATGCAGAGACTTGACTGTAGCTTCTCTCCATTTGTTTAGTACAAACCTGTTTGGAGGCTGAGCTTGAACAGTGTTGTGTGTGTGGCTAAATCATGCTTCATACTATTTAAGATGCATCATGGGATAGTATCAGGACCCAGTGATGCAGTATTTTTAGCTTTTGATAGCACTTTAGGACTTGGTCTTGTGTGATAGCTGGAGGTTAACCAGTTTCAAGTATATCTTGAGGGAGAGTCCGAGGAGAGGGGTGAAGTTAGAACTAAATGTATCATCCAGTGGGTTAGCTATATCTTCAGCCTCAGTATCGGTAACCTCATTCACAATCCGCTCTAGTGCTGCATTGCTTTTGAGATTACAAACATAACTATAAAATGCCTTGCGATTGTCTTTGGCTTGGGTAGCTATTTTAGCTTCAAACTTGGCTTTGGTAGATTTTATCCTCCTGAGTTGTTTGTTTTGGTGACAGGGGGGCGCTAACATTTCTGGAAGTTACTCTTCTTACATTGGGTCAGAATTATTTCCTTTTATTATAAAGTTTGTTGACATTATTCCACAGTGTGTTTTTTTATGGGGTTCACCCTGCATGTTTTCCTGTTGGGTACAGCTACATCAATGCAGCTGTTTATATGCTGGTGTAGTGTTGTGGTTTACTTTTCTGTGTATTCAGTGGGGTTAACTGGGTTTGATGGAGGTTTGAAGCTTGCCAATGCATCACTTAGGAGCAGGTGGTTTGGCTCAAAGAAATTTCTAAAGTTACCTTGAGTGAAAAGGATCTCTGGTTTTAGTTTTATTTCGTAGGAAACTGCTTCATGGTCAGACCCAAGAAGTGATGAAAATACACAAGAGATGGTGTAAGATGTTCCATTATTAGTAAGGACAAGATCCAAGATGTTATTCCTCCTAATGGATCCTCTGACTAGATGTTCCAGGGCACTTGTATTGACAAAGTTCAGGAATCTTTGTGTTAGCTGGATAGGTTAGATCCCCTAGGAAAATGGTATTCTGGATTTAATACTGGGTGATTCGAGTTCTGTAGATGGGTGTTGTAGCTTTCTTTTGTTGTAGAGGAAGTTCTATAGCTGGCTAATACATGGTGAGGGTCATTTACGGTTATTTGGACATGAATTAGGTCTAGTCCATCATACTACTTTACCAGCTTTGATACGACTCTCTTCTGCATATAGACTTGTGAACCTCCACCCTTTTCCCCTTTCTGTTGAAGTTGCTGGTCTAAATGTGTGGAAGGTGCAACACCCCAGCACTGGCCCTGTAATCAAGAAGCCCCAATCCTCACCGCTGGCAACAGTGGGGAACATAAACACTGGGAGGATGGCAAGTACACATGCAGTAAAGTGAAATTTCCCTTAAGAGCACACACAGATCACAGTCAGTCTGGGGCTAGTTTCTCCCTCTTTCTTCCAGTTCCATGATACGACTCCCTACTAGCACAGCTATAGGGTTGAGATCCCAGCTGAGTGACCAAGCCAAGATCTCCAGTACCATCTCTGTCCAACCAGTGCTTTGTGTCCCTCCCCAAGTAGCTGACACACACAGTTTAAAATCTGATTTATATAAAAACAGACACACACAGACACACACAGACACACACACACACACACACACACACACACACACACACACACAAACACACACGCTCTCTCCTGGGAAAGACTGGCACAGGTTTACTCGCTATGTCTTCTTCTGACCAGACTATAAGGTGGCTCTGCCTGCCATCAGCTACTCTTTATCAGCTACTTTAAGTTCCTTAACAAAGACTGCCCAATCCTACTGTGCAATGTTACTATTAATCCAAATGGTAGTTTGACCAAGAGCAAGGCTATTTAGGAGTGGCCTGTACAGTGTCACCAAATAGATATGCAGGTACTTTAAGAGCTTAAATATGTCTCACAGATATCCGCCACAATGATATGCTTAAATATATTTAATAATAAATAATAAAAGAACAAGACAATACTAGTAAGTAATCAGTTACATCAGAGTTCAAAATCACAGGAAACATTTAAAACAATGCAGGACAATCTCAAAGAAAACATCTAAGCTATACTTTACTATATGCCTGTCTGAATCTAAAAGCATTACTATGCCCTAAAAACTTACAGAAAGGCAAGGTGAGTGGATGTTCGAGCTGATGTTGTCAGGTCAAAAACAGATACAAAATGCACTCTGTCTCTCAAAGAGTTCTTAAATTAATATCAAATATCACTGCTGGGTTACCTTGGATGACATAACGTTTTGCCACCTGTGAAAATACAGCTCAGATGTTTGGAACTTCTAGAGGACATAAAACACTTGCAAAACAACACAGAGAGTCCCTAGTGTAAATATATTGTCTCCTGTTTACTGAAACTGAAAGATAACCTTTATAGCACAGTCGCAAAACAATTTAATTTTAACTATTTTCTTGAAGTTTTGCAAGTTAACCCTCTGTTCTACATAAAACATATGCATTCACACAATTATAATAGTTTTTATACATTTCTGTTCTAAGCCAGCAGGGCATGCTGTGGTTACATGTTAGGTCAGTACGTAACATACAGTTCTAACACAGTTGAAGCACAAGCATCTTACATGAAGCATGTTGGCATTCACAAATGACATACAACCACTTCCAAAATTCCAGCTAGCTGGGCTGGCAGCATCTCCTCCGGTTACATTTCTACATGTTGTTGTTTGTCTTTTGTCTTTTTCTCGGTAAGGGGTCACCACAGCAGAACTCCGGTCTGCTAATGATTGGCAGTAGATTTTTCACGAAATGCTGAGGTGCCAGCTCGATGCCTAACCTTCAACGAAGGCACACCAATTTACGCACGCATGTCTTTCGAACGCTACCCAACCGTGGGGAGAACATGCAGACTCCACACAGAAGGCACTCCCAAGCCAAGCCGAGAATTGAACGGGCGAACCTCTTGCTGTGAGGTAACAACACTACCGTCGTACCACCGCAGCATTCATAAATCATATTAATATTCACAAATGACATTGAATTATTTGCAAAATTCCAGCTAGCTGGGTTGGCAGTATTTCCCTTTGCCACCCCCCCCCCCACCGAAAACTCAAGCTAGTTTTTCAAAATGTTGCTTGAGAGGGTGAGCCTGTCTCGACAGCCCATCTGCATTGGCATTGCTAACCCCACTGCAGTGCTGCACTGTCATATGCCCGAAAACCCTGGTTCCACTTTAGTAATTTGGCATTCTGCTGGCTGGCTTGATATAGCCATGTTAAGTGATTATAGTCAGTAACTGCAGTGAATTTCCTTCCATACAGATAAGGCTGAATTTTCTGCAGTGCCCACACTATGACTAGACATTCCTTTTCTACAGCTGCATAGCATTCCTCTCTGGGTTGGACCCTATGTCTGAGATAAACCACCGGGTGCTGTTCTCCTTCGGAGGAAACCTGGCTAAGTACAGCCCCCACTCCATGGTTTGAAGCATCCACTTGCACAACAAATTATTTGTTGTAATCTGGACTGGTTTACACAAGGAGTCCTCCCAAAGCTCCTTTAAGCTTCTGGAATGCCTGCTCACATGCCGGACTCCACACTACCTTATCTAACTTGTTTTTCCTTGTCAGGTCTGTGAATGGAGCAGCTATGGTACTATAACTGAGAACAAACTTTCTGTTGTACCCTACTGTCCCTAAGAATGCCATCACCTGCTTTTTGGTAACAGGGACAGGCCATGCCCGAATGACTTCCACTTCGGCAGGTTCTGGCCCAGTCTTACCACTCCCTACTCTATGCCCAGGTAGGAGACCTGTGCCATACCCACCTGACATTTGCTGGGCTTAATGGTCAACCCTGCCCTCTATAGTCTTCCCAGCACCTCCCTGACATGCTGAATGTGCTCTTGCCAGGAATGGTTGTAGATGGCAATGTCATCCAGGCAAGCAAGGGAAAAATCTCCTGGTAGGATATGATCTACCAGCCTCTGGAAAGTTGCTGGGGCATTTTTCATTCCAAAGGGCATCTTCATAAACTCATACAACCCAAAAGGAGTCACAAAGGTTGACCTCTCTCTAGCTCTGGGAGTCAAGAGCACCTGCCAGTAACACTTTGTAAGATCAATAGTGGTAAGATACTTAGCCCCACCCAGCTGCTCTAGGGCTTCATCTGTCCTAGGCATGGGATAAGCATCTGACTGTGTGACTATTTAATTTCCTGCTGTCCACACAGAAGCTGGTGCTGCCATCCTTCTTTGGTACCAGCATCAATGGGGAGGCCCAGGGACTGCTGGAGTCCTGAATTACCCCTAGTTCCAACATTTTCTGCATCTCCTCCCTCAGCGTCTGTTTGACCCTCTCAGGCACAATATAAGGGGCCTGCTTAATAGGCCTTTGGGGTCCTGTATCAACATGGTGTTGCATCAGGTGGGTGCACCCTGGTTTCCCAGTAAACATGTCCACAAACACCTGTAACTCTGCTAGAATTTCTCAAACCTAGGTAGGTGATGGCACTGGGACATTTCTACCCCTTCCACTGAGGTGTCAGTCCAAGCCTCACAGAGGAGATCAGTCACCAGATCTCCCTCAGAGTCATCCTGCAATCCACTGCAAATACTCAGCACAAGGGCCTCTCTATCATGGTAAGGTTTCATCATGTTAGCATGATACAGTTTCTGCCCCTGCCTCCTGCCTAGCAGTTCTACCATGTAGTTAACATCACTGACCTTCCTTATCTCTTTTTGGAGCCCTCCCAGGCTGCCTGCAGTTTGTTGTGTCTGACAGAAATGAGAACCATTACCTGCTGCCCTACAGCATATTCTCTAGCTTGAGCATTCCTGTCATAACAGATCTTTTTCTGCTGTTGGGCTTCTGCCAGGTTCTCCTGGGCTGAGCCTTGTCCTGAGGTTTAGGACATATGCCACAACAGACTCCTTGTGGGATTCACACTCACCCTCCCACTCATCACGAATTAAATCTAGAGGTCCCCCTCACACTATGTCCATACAACAATTCAAAGAATGAAAAACCTGTGGATTTCTGGGGAAACTCTCTGTAAGCAAACAGATGTGGCAAATATTTGTCCCAGTCCCTCTTGAACTGGTCTGCAAATGCCTGTAGCATGGACTTGAGGGTAGAGTTTAACCTCTCCACAAGACCATTAATCTGGGGGTGGTAGGGGTGGTCTTTAGGTGCTTCACCCCACAGGGCTTCCACAGACAAGCCAGCAGGTCTGACATGAAATTGGCACTTTTGTCAGACAGTATTTCTTTTGGGAAATCTACCCTGCTGAAAATCTCTAACAAAGCATTTGCCACCTTCTCTGCCTCAGTGGAGGATGGGGCCAATGCTTCTGGGTATCTGGTAGCATAATCTATTACCACTAGGATATACTTTTTCCCTGTGTAACTTGGGGTACTCAGAGGCCCCACAATATCCATAGCTACACTCTGAAATGGCTCCTCAATCACAGGCAAAGGCATCAAAGGAGCTTTCACCTTACCTCCTGCCTTGCCTACCATTTTGGCACTGCTCACAGGTCCTGCAGTACCCTGTTACATCTCAGGAAATCCCAGGCCAATAAAAGTTTTTCATAATATCTCTGTATATTTTATGACCATTTGACCTGCAATGGGAATATCATGGGCTATGGCTAGAAGTGCCAGATGGTAGGGTCTGGGCACTATCACCTGCTGTATTCTCTCACTCTCTAGCCCTCTCTCAGGGTTCCACTCTCTATACAGTAATGCTTTGTCCCAGTAAACAGATTCCCCCTTCCCTTGAGAATCAGGCGCCTCACTAGCTACCTCCCTCAGGCCTTGTAATGTAAGGTCTGAGAGCCGAGCCAGTCTGAACTCTCTCTTTGTAAGTCTTCCCAGCTCCCCTACCACAAGAAGTCTGATATTTTCTGATAGCAGTGCCTCACTGGGTCAGCCTGGGTACTACTACTCACCTCTGCCCTTGCAGTCACTCTGTCCAAAGGAACACCAGTGCCCACAAGCAGCTGTTTCTCCCATTCAGTCTAACTTCTATAGGGTACCCCCCTCTCTGTATTAACCACCACAGCAGTCCTGGCTGCAAGTCTGCATCTGTTTGGGTCACCAAGGCTACCAGTCCCACATGCTTGTCTCCAGGTTTGACTGTGTCACTGCATGCACACAATATACTGCATTATCAAAATCATTCCCTATCAGGACATCTGCAGGGATATTCACAAACACACCTACTTGCTTGCTTACTTTTCCACCCTCCCAGGCAAGGTTATCCCTAGCCAAAGTAATTTGGAATGGGATCCCTCCTAAAGCTCTGACTGGAGTAGACTACCCAAGCAAGTAGTGCCCCTCTTTAACCATTGCAGGCTTCACAAGTGTTAGGTCAGAGGCCGTCTCTCTCATGGCAGTGGCCTGTTGCGCATTTACTAAGATAGGATATAACCCCTTGTGGTAGTTTGGTACCCTTGTTGTCTAGCGATAACTTACTGCTGGCATTTTGTCATTCTGACTTACTGCCTCTCTCACCTTTTGTTTTACTTTAGTAGTGAGCATATTAGATATTTTATATGACATTATTAATTGAGCAAGCACTCTTTGCATATGTGTCTCAATGTGTGTGGTTTTTACTTTATCATTTTTAATGTATATGTAACCAAACTTATCAGCAGTACTATTTGGTACAGACATCTTATTTCTCTGTTGTTTTCCATATTATGCAACATATTTGACATAGTACGTGCAGCATGAATAACCACCATTAACACCTTCATCGCAATAGAAATGAATTTCCCTGAATTTCTGGTCATTCTCACCTCAGATAACTATAGTGGATTCCTCATAGTTTGAACTATATCATTCCTTCCCGAAAGTCCCTCCTCCCTTTACACATTTCATGCTGTATTAAACTCCAAATACAAGATTCGGCGTAGTCTATTTCCTCTCCTCTGGTCTTTCAAGAGGTTACCTCTGTTTGGGTGAAGTAGGTCTTATCTCTGGCCTTTCCTGTTCTTACATTTAGTCTGCAGTTTCTATTTCAGTGCAGCCACAATTTCAGCTGCTTTTATCATTCATTCATGTTGATTTGCTAAACTTGTTTGTCCATTGATGAACTCCCTTTTACATCTCGTTAACCCTTGTGCATAACCCCTCCACAGTTTTTGCATCAACATCCTTGCTCCTCTTTCTATATAAACTTTCAGTCTGTCCCCTTTAACTCTTGGTGAGATACGTAAATTGTATACTGGAATTGATGCAGACAGAGTTTATAGTCATTTAGACAAAATTCAGTTATGACAATAGAACAAAATTTGTTGCTAAGTAATCAATAGAGAATTGTAAAATGTGGAAGAATCTAAGTATGGTAGGATAGAATACAAGAAATTATTTCACAGCATCTCAGTCATTGATGAACGAATGCTTGCAGATGTACAAGACCCACCCACATTGATAAGTTACATCACAGTGACCATGGAACACTGGCATTTGAGACATGACAAAGGGCAAATTATTATGCCAGGGATAAAAATTCAAGGGAGGAAATTACTCGGTGATTATCTGTCATTGCTGCTGTTTTGTCTTGCACATAACACATTTAATCCGTTTACTTAACAGATTAGGCTGTGGTTACAGTTTGGATCCTAGAAACCAATCTTGTTTAAAGATTTCTTATTTAATTTTTGTGGATAACTTAAACTGTATAGTTCATAAATGAACCAAAGGCACAACTTCATATGGTCAAAACTTTCTCAGATGATACAAGAATGACATTTTGTCTTGATAAATTTGCAAAAGCAACATTTAAAACAGGAAATCTGTAGCACCAAGAAAATATCAGTCTGGGATAGGAATGTGATATAAAGAAACTTGAGTAGAAGGAGGTGTATAAATATTTGGGAATAGATGGTTTGATAATAAAACAGGAACAAAAGTTCAGTAAAGAATAGTTCAGAGGACTGAAACTAATATTGAAAACTACATTGACATCTAGGAATGAATTTCAAGTTATAAATCAATTTGTTCTTGTTCTAAGTCACTGTTTTGAGGTGATTTGACTGTCCTCAAAAGTATTGAATCAATTTGACAAGAATGCAAGAAAAATTATTCACACTTCTCAAATGATGCATAAAAATCAGTGTATACAAATATTAGGAAATATCAGCCTCCTTGAAATTGATTACATGGGTAATAGTTGGACTGTATACATATCTGCTTGCCTAATAACTATTGATATAATATTATATACTTCAATACCACAAGATATAGGAGCAGAATACATACGGTTATATCTTAGCAGTTTTACACAGTTTGATAATGTTTTCATTAATACAATTTGTTTACTTAACCTTGTTAGAAATTTTTTTTCACCTTTACAATAAGATTTATAATCAACATAAAGGTGTAGGCATAGTTGCCAGGATGGGCCCAGTTTTTGTTAATATAGTAATGAGCTGGTGGGAGCAGTTTGTCCTGGTGAAACATCCCTTGCTTAAAATGCTAGTTTTTATATGAGATCCATTGATGACCTTGTGTATATTTGGAATGTTTCTAATGACACTTTAAATTATTTTTTTTGTTTGATTTTAATGTTGGTGCAGATTTTTTAAAATTCAAGTTGGGAGACAAAGGTGAAAACATTTGTTTCTCGGACTTGTATATTAGAATGGATACTACCATTATAAATTTTCAGAGTAACCTTTATAGAAAGAAAACATTTAACTATTTACACTTTACAATTCAGCACACTTTGTGAAGTGAAATGTTGTCTGAGGACATTTCATAAGGCTAAGCTACCTTATAATTGAAGACTGTAATTTTTTTGAAAAGATTACATTGTTTGAGAAGATGTTTTTAGCAAGAAGTTATTTTAAGAGTAGACTAAACAGATCGAGTGGCGTTCCGAAAGACATGCATGAATGGGCGTGCTTTTGTTGAAGGTTGGGTGTCGAGCTGGAAACTTAGCACCGTGAAAATCTACTGCCAATCATTAGCGTACTGCAGTTCCGCTGTGGTGACCCCTAACCGGGAAAAGCCGAAAGACAACAACAACTAAACAAATATCATCTAAGAAGTTACTGCTAATAGGCGGATTCAATTTTCACCATTTTGCCTGTTGGGTTGAGTGTTAAGAATTCATATGACAGTTTTGTAAATTCTTTTACTGTACCAATCACTGTTGACATGGACCAAATTCTGCTCATTTTAATTAACAATTGGAAAGACATTATAGGCAATGTAGAATCGACTAATTGTTGGATATAGACCTTGGGTCAGTTACAAGAAATTTATAGCATTAAAAATATTTAAGTATTTCAGAAAAAAAGTTTTGTCTCATCAGGGAACTGATGGATGGGTCAGTTGGAACGTTTTTTTGTCCAAATTGTAAACAATATAGGTGTGTGTGTTTACATTATTTTGACATAATTACAGTTAGAAACAGATTTAGATGTCAGTCAGAGGAAGTGGTGTACTTAGCACTATGTAGTGCCTATGAACAGGAAGTGTGGCTATAACGATGGCCTGAGAAGTAGGATAAATGATTGGGGCATGGCAAAGATGGCAAGCAGTTAGCAGCACAAGAAGTTTACTCTGCTTCTTCTATACATTTTTGATAGGATTAAATTGTCACTTTCATCAAAAGTCATTCAAATAAGCTGAAATATTGTGTTGGAAACTTTTTGGGAAATGGTGGAAATAACAATTTATATTTCATATATTTTCCTGCCAAAACTTCAAGATAAAAATTTCCCAAATGAAGATGAACCACTCTAGAGTAGTTTTCACAAGAAAATTCAGTGAAGAAAAAGTCTATTCTTTGTAGTATAAAAGAACTATCCCTAAAACTTGATAAACTGGAATATGAAGTAAAAAAAATAAGATTGCACAAAGCAGATTGAATTAATCAAGGAAGTAATGTAACATAAATTCCATAAATCTGCTGTGGAGGGTTCTATCACTGACCTAAACAGCAGATGTAAAGAAGGAGAACATAACATTGATTTTATTCAACAAAGCAAGTTTTTCGAAATAATTGATGATTGGGACAATAGGGAGAGGAGGAACACCATCCAGATTTATTGAGTCCCTGAACAACTAGGAGATAACCTGGTAAACTTCATATTCACTTGGATCTCTAAGACATTAAACCTTCCTGAAACCCTGTCATTTGGCATAGAGAGGGCTCATAGATCTTTGACTGTAGGAACACCAAGCAAAAAACTTTCAAATCTAAGATCTAGAATAGTAAAATTTATTTCAGTAAAGACAAGGATCTAGTTTAGAAAAGAGTCTGGTCTGCTTCACTCATAAAACTTGGTGATTATTTCATTAGATTTGACAATGACTATTTTTCTCTTGTGGTTTCAAAAAGAAAAGCTTGTATTCCTCTGTTAAAATTATTGAAGAAAGCCAGAATAAAAACTTGCCTTATCTACCCTGCAAGACTAAGATTATTCTTGTCAGAAGGGAAAAAAAATGATTGCTTAGATGGTGGTTTCCTTAGTCTAGAAAAATAATTTATTTAATTCTACTGATGATATGGACATGAGTATATCTTTAAAAAGACAGGCTTCAAAAAATGATTGGACAGTTGGAGAATAAAAAAAAAAAGCTTAGAGACTAACAAAATTATTTGTTATCTTATTTTAAGACCAAATATAAATAATTGTTTCTGAAAAATCTTTTAAATGAAATCACCTAAAGGTAATACTTTTCTATTTTCCTTGCATTAATTTCAGTTTACAAGTATTAGTCTCCCTGTTACTGTAATACTGCAGTTGTTCCACTAGCGGGAGGAAAGTATATAGTAATAAGCTTATTTTAATTAAACTATTATAAATCTAAAGGGAAATATACTCAATTTTAATTTATTTGAATTCTTTTCCTTTTTTTTCTGTCATCTCACTCTTTCCTTTTCAACAATAATTTAACTGAGTAACTTTAATAGAATGAGTCTGGTTTGGGGGCTGGTTTGACTGTTTGGAAATGCATGTGTGTAGAAAGGAATGTTACAGCTCTTTACTATTTAAATTTTTAATGTTTAACACAATATTTACATGGTGTTACTGACAGTGGGGGATATAGTTAAAATGTGTGCACTTATGTGTTTTTAATCCCCGTTTCTTTCTAGTGATTAAGGTTGTATAACTTTCCCCTGCTTATTTGATGTTGGTCTTTCAGTTAGAATGTGGCTTGCAGAATGTGTCCACGTGCCTTCTGGGTTTTAAATACTTTTCAGTCTATTTTCCTGCCAAATTACTTCAGAATATTTAGAGAATGTTTTCAGCTTGCCTCGAGCGTGTGTGTCTCTGCTTCACTCTGAATACTTCCTGAACAGTTCCTGAGTCAGAGAAGAATTACAATGTGACCATTAACCCCCTCAGAAGCAGGAAGATTACAGAACTCATAAAATATTGTTAAAATGGAATTTTAAATGCTTCAGCATTTAAAATGGTATTTCCCAGTATTAAAGACAAACTGTTAGTGCAATTTAATACAATAATAATCCATTAGACTTATTTTAGATATATAAACCATATGTTTAGTTATTGAAGGGGGGACAAGTGAGGTGATGCGCAAAGGGTACATAGTTGATGTGGGACACAGAGGTGTTCTCATTAAACATCAAACACAATACACAAATGTTCACTTAATAGTGGAGTGGAAATTTGTGTTAAATGTTTTCAACATTATTACCGAGTGTCTTTCCTATTCCCTCTGTAGCTGGTACACTAATTTTTTAATTTAATTCTGAAGTTTTTAATGAGTACTACTCCTATCTGAAACATTTGTTCATACTTGATAATGGTGTAGCACCAGATTATTGGTCAGAATACTCGGGTGTTTTATATAGCGAACCGTGGAATAACAAGTTGAAAAACCCATGCAATTTCATTAAGATAACTTGTACTTCTACATAAAATAGTCAGTAGTAGTCTGCTTTATAATTCATTTATATTTGTCATGGTTTAGTGGTAAATCACTTTGTCTATGGTGTGCAAGGTCCTGGGTTCGAGCCTTGTAGAGGCTGTTTATTTTTTAGGGGTTGGGAGGGTGGCCTAATGGTTAGTGTTTGCCTTACAAACACAAGGTGCAGGCTCACAAGGGCAGTTAGCCTAGTACTAACCTATGAACCTAAGCCTTGTTAGATAAAGAATATGACTGTAAATGGCTGAAATATTTGCAAGCGGTTTTCACAAGCTTCTAATATGTGTGAGAGATTAGATGGGAGTTTATAATCAATTATGAGGTTTTTATAATGAATGTGGTGGAAATGTAAGTAATTTACATAGGCAAAATATTAATATAGGTTTTAGTTCATAATCTTTTTACAAAGTGTAATAAGTACAGGTAATCTCTGCTATGCATTGTTGTACATGTCACAAGTGTTATTCTGGTTAAATCACAGGCACATGTACCTTAAAAAGACATTATTGACTCGTAAGAGTTTCTTAATTCATATAAACATTTCGAGTATTAAGAATGATCTGAGCATATCTTCAATATGATAGCACTGATTATACATATTTATATATTCATTAGTATAAAAGAATAGTTGACATTCTATTTGATGGATCTTGTATATTAACCTTGTGTAGTTTTTTTGTTTGTTTTCTAGTAATGTAACTTCTGTAAAATATTTATTTAGAAAATTTCAGTTTATTTACATAGAAGTAGTAGCAGCAATATGATTGTTTTGTGTTATTGTGGTTGTAGTAAGAGGCTTGTATGATCTTCTCATCAAGCCTGGAATACTTTATTCCATGTTGGAGGTTAAAAATGTTTTTAATTCTGAAATTTTCACATCATCCTTATTGTTTGTCCATAACATTTGCTCCTTTATTAGCATAATGCTTAATGCACTAAATCATTTCATAGTAGTTTCTATATCTATTGTTTTAATAGATGCCAGCATATAAATGCCTTTCATTAAATATAAATGGTTTAAATAACCCTTTAAAAAGGAGTGGTTTAAATAAGTATTTAACTCTACATAAAGCAGAGATTCTTTTTCTGCAAGAAATCCATTTAGTGACTAAAACTTTAAATAGATTTTTAAAGGATTATTCAGTTTTAATTGGCTCTCATTTGGCTTAAAAAGAAGAGGTGGTATTCTCTAGGGGGAAAACATCAGGTCTACCTAAAATAGTGGATTCCTATTCTGACAAGAATGGTATGCTGGGATTGGTGGTAATAGAAACTGATTAATACTATACCCTTATAAATTCCTATTGGATCCATGGGATTGGTTCTAAAACAGTTAAGAAATATTTTGATATTATAACACTCTACTCTAAAGGAGAAATGTTGGTAGCTGGTGATTTTAACTGCATCCTATCAGGCAAAAACTGCAAATGTTAGACAAATCAAGGTGTCTTCAGTAGTGAAACATTTAAATCATTATATTAATGCATTGCATATGAAAGAGATATTAAATTTAAACCTAGATGGTTGTTTAAAATATACTCGCTATTCTTTTAGATTTGGGTCTCAAGCCAATGTTGATAAAGCATTGATATCCAATGCATTATACTCCAAAATAGAGGAGGTACTTAGTTTCATATTCATTATCTGACCACAATGCTATTACATTTAAATTAACAAAGTCCAAACAGTTGAATTTCTTGCCAAAGACTAGTAAATCAAAATGACTAACAAGTGGGCTAAAAGTTCACCAAGAATTCCAAATCCAGCCCAACAAAAAGGTGAAGCAATAAAGCTCTGAGAGGACAAAATTGGATCAAAAGTTTAATACATAGACACCATTAACACTCACAAAAATTCATTTGACATACACTTCATCAGATGCAGGCTTGAATTAAACTCCTTCTATATATACTCTCAGCTTAGGTTGTAACAATTCATTAATTGGTTCACTTTTCATTGGTTGATATGTAAGTGAAACAGTATATATAAGAGTTTATTTCAAGCCTGCATCTGATGGTGTATGTCAAACGAAAATGTATTTTTGTGAGCGTTAAAGGTGTCTATGTATTAAACTTTTGATCCAAGTTTGTCCTGTTGGAGCTTTATTGCTTCACCTTTTTGTTGGGCTGGATTTGGAATTCTTGCCAAAGACTCCCAGCATATATAACTAAAAAAGCTTTAATGAATGGTTATTAAGAGAGAAATCAATTTATGGAATTTAACAATAATGGTGAAGTCGCTGATGTCATACTATGGGACACTAAAAGTTTACTTGTATGGTAAAGAACTGGTATATTTGTAAAAGAAAGGAATGGGATAAAGAGTTAAATGCTCTCCAAGATGAAATTGATAAATTTAAAATTAAACCTTAAACTCAGTGATAAAGCTGTAAACTGAGTTGAAAAATCCAAATCAGAAATACCTAGAAATCTTACATAACAAGATTTCCATTAATCTAGAAAAATTAAATTAGTCATAGTCAATAAACCCCGAGCCTTCCTAGAATCGCTATTAGATAAAAAAAAATGTGAATAAAATAAACCATATCAAGGAGATTGTTATATTAATTTCTTCATAATATTTGCTAAAATTTTAATATATCTTTCAGATCTGTAGCATTAATAATCTGTCTCTTTATAAACAAAGTGAAACCTGAGTAACAGTAGCAACTTATTCGATAGTTTTTAAAAGAAAATATACATAATAAACTATCAAGAGAACAGAAAAGCAATGAGAAGGGGTTTCCTTTAAGGAATTAAAAGACCAGATTACAAATCTTAAAACTAATAAAGTGCCAGGTATGGATGAGATAATGCCTGAGCTGTATTAACTTTTACCTCATAATATTTAAAAAAAAATATTTAAATGTTTTTGATGCATTTCCAACAACAGCGCCATACAGGTAAGGAAAACCTACAAAAACTAATTTCAATAAACACGCCCCCACATCCCTCCTACTTTAATATACCAACTCCAAGATCGCACTACAGTGGGGAAAAGGATATATTTCCTCTTCCCTATGATCACCCTGCTTCTACGGAAATACGTTTGGCGTTCTGGATTTCGATGTTTACATCCTTCGCTATTTTAGGAGTTCAGCGTTTGTGTCGCTATTTAGGTGTTCATGGTTGTGAACGTTCGGTCTTATAATATAGACCCCTAATATTCCTTGTCATGGAGATATTCTCTTATTATACCCATTTTAAAATCCAATAAGGACCCTGCTCTGTTCCTATCAACCTGTATCACTTTTAAATATAGACTGCATGATTTTCATGTCAATATTAGCAAAAAAATTAAATCAAATGCTCATTGGTTTAGTAGAGGAAGATCACACTGGGTTTATAGTTAATAGGCAAGTTCAAGATAATATATTAAGACTCTCTTTGATATGGCAAACAAAAAATAAAAGAAGAGGTATCCATAATAAGCTTAAATATGGATAAAGCTTTTGACTCTGAATTGGTCATACTTGTTCAGAATGCTAAATGAATATAACATTTCCACTGATTTCATAAGTTAATCAAAAAGCTTTATGATAACTCAGTTTTGTTTGTCAAAATTGGCTTCTTTATATCTATCCCCTTTAATATCTTAAAAGGTACCAACAAGGATGCCCTTTATCTCCTTAGCAAATGGCTCTATAATAAGTGCAAAAAGCAAACTATTTAAGATCTAACATAAACATTAAATATTTTAAAATAAATTAAAATTTTTCTTCTAAAATTCAACTTTTTGCTCATCACATTCTGCTCGTCGCTATTGGTAATATTGAGCTCTCATTGGATCATACAGTTAGCTCCATGGACTGTTTTGAAAAGATGTCCGGTCTGAAATTTAATCACAAAATAAAAACATTGGTTATAAACAAAGGGATTACCACTAAGTTAAATTCTTACAAAAAATTGACAGACAATTTACAGTTAAAATACTTAGGAATTTAGTGTTGAGACTAATAATAAATTAGTTTTAATTAACTACCAAAACGTAGTTGATAAAATATCCAAATTAACAGACACTTGGAATAAATTATTTTTCACATTTGAGGATAGACTTGTGTTGATCAAACTTATCTTACCAAAAATCTTATTCTTTAATCAGTCATTAATTTTCCCCCTTCAAAAAAAGTAAAAAAAACCCCTCTATTTTATGAAAGTTCTTATGGTATCCCAAAAAAGCAAGAATCTCCCTTGACTGGTACATCAAAAGTTGGGAGAATGGAGGCAATCATTTCTCAATACTGACTTGTATTCTAAATCTGTAATTATTAAAGTAATACTCCAAGGACTTGACTGCTCTTATGCTACCTGTTGGAAAGCAATGCATGGCAATATACTAATAGATAATATCAAATCTATAATTGGAACTTGTACAAATTGGGACATCAATACATTTTTGGGTTTTAAAAGACTATATATTAAATGAAAAACAGAAGATTACTCCCTACTCTTTCATAAATCAAGTTCTGTTAAGAGATTTATGAATTGAAATTATCGAATCGGAGATCTACTAATTATTTCTATAGCTTTCACAAATGGATGTTGAATGTATTTTAAAAAAGGAGAATGTCTGGCTTAAAGACTAGTAATTTAATTTATTGCATCAGTTTCTGAATGAGAATAAAATGTACTCAGCTGATTATCTGATTGCTAGATACAGTTTGGAAAATAGTTTATTAGATATACAAACAGGAATATATTCAAGACAAAATTAAAATAGCATTAGACATACCGGGTAAAGCTATTCCAAAAATCCTCAGCTTCTTTTGTAATATAAACAATAATCCATCTAAAGGTAAGTCACACTTATCAATCATATACAAGATTATTAGAAATAGATTTGTTCCTCCTGAATTGTCATACTGGAATTACTCAAAAATAAAGAATTATTTTCTAAGAAAAGTAATAAAGTATCCTTAAAAATCTTAGGAAAATCAACATCCTTTCCATACTGTAAGATTTATATATGGATTTTTTTTACATATAATTTTTCTAACTATAAATCAGAAAAAATAAAATGCTTTACATGCAATGAAGCCCTTGATGCAAGTTGGGTTCATATGATCATAGATGCCAACATAGTGTTATCTTTCTGGACTGATTTTAGAAGCTTTTGTACTATTACAGATTCCTTGACTTTGTTCAATGCCTCAATCCCAGATGTTATTCCAGTATCGCAAATACCTCTTCTTTGGTCTGTCCATCTATTGCTAGGAAAGGTATAACTAAAAACTGGAAATGAAAATCTACTCTTTCTTTCACTAGTGAATTTATATCTAGCCAAATCTGTTTGTAAAAATGAATTATTGACCAGAGAACTAGAAATGTAACTCATCAGTACATAGCCTGGCAGAAATTTAATGATCTATTAGTAAAGTACTAATGGTTTGATTTAGTGCAAAAAAGACACTATGGGCACAAAAATGTATATATGGAGAAACTAAGGTTCAACATTTCCATTCAGGTCTAAAAAGAGAGAACTGGAGCAATGAAGAGATATTTCAGCTCATTTGAATACGTAAGGCTGAAGAGACTTGCATAAGAACTGCCTTGGGACCTTTCATAGAGACTGCCTTGTTGCATTATCCTGATTGTCATTCGTATTCAACAAAGACAGTAGTTTATATATGATATGCTTCATCTGCACCTCATTAGCCTTGATATTCCTTCTTTACACTTTAAAGGTACCTCTGTTTCAAAAATTTAAAATCTCCATGACAGCTTACAGCTTGATGGAAGCCCTTTCTCAAAATGGTTACATCTGCAGTGCTGAAAAAAGGACGTACATGATTGTTCTTGGTGTGGAACTAAGTTCTTTCCCTTATATAATGCCTGATTGCACAAGCCTAAACATTTCCTGTAGAGCTGCATGTCATAAAGTCTAGTAATGCCATGAAGTAGAAAAATGATAGTTCAGTATTTCTTTCTGTTCTGCGTATCCTCTCCATGGGGAGCTACTGGAGTATGCACTGCGTAATGGCCTTCCCCCCAAGAATTTGTTTTGTCACCAGAACCATATCTGTATATTAGCCAAAGTGTGGGATTCAGTAGACCATACTATTCTTCTTGGCTACCTTAACCATGTTAAGTGCTTTTTGATGCCCCACAATTTTCATTTTGGCAGATCTTTAGGAGTCAGAAAAGGATCCTTCCTCTCTTACACTGATACAATGATATGCTGTAAGGATATATCCTTGGGATTCCAACTTATTTCTTTATATGCTCAACAAACTTTTAACACTGCTCATGTCTTGATGTACAGCACTTGCATCTCAGCTGTTCTTAAACCAAAGGCATGTGGTTTAATACAATGTACTTTGCAGTGCTGTCTCCTGCCTATGACATTGCATTCCCTAATGACATGCCTCAAGGGCGTCTAAACCTTCAAATACCTGGACTTCTGTCTTGACCCCTACTTTGATTTTATTTTATTTTTGTTTTCTGGGTAGAGCACTGATCTACATGGAACATTTTCAGAGTCTGCCCAGGAGCAATTTCTGGTTAAGTGACTTGCTCAGAGTCACACAGTTAGGAAATGGAGGCTAAAAGAATCAAATCTTGCACCACTAGAACACTGGAAACCAATCGTTAACATCTCCTTAAACCTCTAAGCCAACTGCCATTCAGTAGTCGGGTAGTTTTTTTTTTTTTTTGTTTTGTTTTATTTAAGCTTAACTTGCAGCCTGCTATTTTTCAGTTCATAAACAGAAAGTGGGATTCTCAGAGCTAGTGCCATAAATGATGACCCAAAACAAGAATGGGTTTCTTTAAGTTTTGGGCTCTCCCTGCTCACCTCCATCTATAGCAATTTCCCCTGTTGAAATGCCTCTGCTCTTACAGTTTAAGCGCTGTTGGAGTGACTGATGACCAGAGAGAGTCATCCCTCTCTAGTAAGAAACAGCTGAGACTTGACAGTCTGCTCAATCATACTGATGGTGGGAGGAGTTTTGTTGATCATATAGTATTATTATTACTATTATTACTACTATTACTAATTACTATTACTATTATTACTATTATTACTAATTATTATTACTATTATTACTATTATTACTATTACTATTACTGTTTTTTAGTGGATGCTCACATATCATTGTCAATCTACTCCTACCATGCCATTGCTTGTCCTCCTGCCCCTTCTAGATTGGCTTTAGCCCTCTGGTGTTTTAGTGGCTCTTCTCCTGGACACACATACAACAGTGTTGTTCTATCTCCTTCCTGACTAACAGTTGGGAACTAGTCTCACTCCCTCAAAAAAAACACTAAAACACTACCCAAGTTACTAGCAGTGCATTTTTTTTTTTTTTTTTAACTATCATTAGCGGACCGGAGTTCCGCTGTGGTGACCCCTAACCGGGAAAAGCCGAAAGACACAACAACAACAACAACAACAACATTCATGCAATTTTCTTTCCACTGAAGCTACTATTACAGAATAACAAAAGACACTTTTTTTAAGGGGGTTCTCAAATAAACAATTACACTGTTTTTGTGTTGTGCAAGTGTGCAAGCCCACCCATAAGTCCACATTCCCTTGATTAAATGTTAATTCCACATCCACAAAGCTGTGCGGAAAAAGGAATATGCCTTGAAAGTAAAAATCCATTCTTGTACCACATTTACATTGGTCTTGTACAAAAAAGCTAAAGCAAAGCTAAGTAAAAAAAAAAATCCATGTTTACTACAAAATGAGGCATACAAAGTTTCTCTTTGTGGCTTTCAATAAAAACTACTTTCAGAATTGTTTATTCAGTGATGGTGCTTATGAGTGAAACTGATTTAAGTAACATGACTTGAACCTAACACACAGGCTTATTATATATATATATATATATATATATATATATATATATATATATATATATATATGTTGTTTTGGTCCTCCAGTCGTAGGGGGTTAGGCCACTTCAATCTACTGCTTCACAGAGGTCCTCAGTTGCTCATGACTCTCAACACTAGTCTAGGTGACACTGCCTTCTATAGCATGACTTTTCCTGTTTGGAATGGCCTATTTTACAGGTATCAGAAATGCTTTGAGCCTTAATATGTTTTTTTTTGCCTGTCCATCTCTAAGCTGACTTGTAAGCCTCACGTGATGTGTCCATTACACATGCTGGCTCTCTATTTCACTTGGTGGTGGGGGAGGATTAAAGAAGAGGGGTGAGTTGCTGCACTCATTAAACCTCAGGGTGGGTGACCAATGCCTCCAGTCCTTCCTGTGTTTGGCACAGGTTCATAGGTTGGTACTAGGCTATCGGCCCTAGGGCCTATACAATCCTAACCATAACAATTCCCTGGCTATTTCTTCCCACAATATTTACTTACAGTGTGCATTCTAGAAGTTGTGACCAACTAATTCCAAAGACTTGCATCCTTCCTGCCCTCTAACTTTTACCCACCTTGTCTACTGTAATTGGATTCACCGGCATCATGGTGTGCTGCAGAGATCATGTTACTGCCACCAGTTAGGAAAAGAAGCCAGCCATTTGACATATATTGTTTCCACTATGGTTGGTCCTCTGGTACTGGGTCCCTATCAGAACCCATGTTGCCAATGTTGTAACTAGGCACTCTGGTTCAAAACATTGACCCACATAAACATTACTTCCAGTGACATTCTCTATAATCACTTCACTGAATGGGAGAGCTCGCACATATTCTGCAATCTGACACTTAAGAAATGTAACCATTATTTATATAATGGTCTTATGACTCCTTCATGGAAAAATGTGCATTTGGTATGCAAGCATTCTCTTATTCTTCTGGCACAGGAAACAAAGAACGTACTTTTATTAGGCGTGAAACTCATTGTTTTGTATGCATTTTCTTTGCCATAGTTTCTACATTGTGCTTTCCATTTTTTATTAAAATGATTTTGTGTGTGCACGTGGGTATAATGCAGATTTATCTGATTTTAAATGCTATTAACCAGCAAAGGAGGACTCCCAACGAAAGATATAAAACAAAAACCTCTGGAGAAGCTGGCACACGCAAGAAAAATAAAACCACAATACCTACAATAGCCAACAGTGAAAAAATCATGAAGACTGAATGCACTTGATAAATAAAAGCACTTTTAATGTACACAAATACCAAACGTTAAGCACTTTTGTTCCTAAAACTAGGAACTTCCGTCAGAACATTTGAGCAATTAAAAACCAGTAGCTTATATAATATATCAAACACCTGACTTAATCCAGCAAATCGCCATTTCCCATAATTAAACAGAGTCTGAGAATCAGAAAATGCATTTTAAAGCTGTAGAAAACATACTTATCGAATATTTATATATATATATATATATATATATATATATATATATATATATATATATATGGTTTCACTTTATAATCTCGAAATACTGAAATATCGAATTTCAGTATTTCGAGACCATTAAGTCAAATTTTTAAAATAGCGAAACTTCATAACTGAGAATACAGAAATGTCGAAGTCGCTGTTAGTGTTCCGGTACATGACGTGGGATGTACTTTGTGTCTGATGTATGGTTTGGTGTGTGGATTTCGCTGGAGATTAAGGTAAGTGAATATTTTTTAAGGGTTTTGGGTAGGTATTTGAGTGAATGTGTGTATGTTTGGAAGTTTTAGGTGTGGGTTAGTGTAGGTAGGTGAAAGTATGAGTGTTTACGTGTTGAAAGTGGTGGTGTTTCTATATATGTGATGTGTGTGTGAGGGGACTGTAGAGTGTGTAGTGGTGAGTTTACTGTCTTTTTCTGTTTGGTGTGACCTCTGAGTTAGTATATATAAGTAGCGGGAGTGTTCGGGGCGCAGCTTGCCCACCTGCATATTTGTAAGGTAGGTTTGTTTAATTGTGGTTTTGTGTTTGTGTGTGTTTTTGTTTGTTGTAGTGTGGTGTATGGTGTGTTTACATTCATGCTTTTGGGGTTTCGGTATTTTGAAAGTTCAGCTTTATAGTCTCGAGATACTGAAATTTGATATTTCACTATTTCGAGATTGCAAAGTGAAACTATATATATGTGTAAAAAATTATGTAAAAACATTTACAATCTTGAGAGTCACATCTTGAGAATGCTATTAATAGAAACAGCTTCATTTAAACCTGGCAACTTATTAGCTTCAAATACAAGTTGCC
The DNA here is from genome assembly GCF_019279795.1 of Protopterus annectens. Lineage (NCBI taxonomy): Eukaryota > Metazoa > Chordata > Ceratodontiformes > Protopteridae > Protopterus > Protopterus annectens. The sequence continues at coordinate 1,131,681,597 of NC_056748.1, read as the reverse complement.
ATTTTAATTCAACCTGTTCAAACTTCAACTCCCAATGACCATCCCTAATATTCGGAAATATTTGTTCCAACACAAAAAAAATAGAAAAGTTTTATGCTCTTGACAATAAAGTTCATGTTTATACAAAGCATTGTTCTCATTTCATATTATAATATCATTCATGTGTTCATATATGCAATGTTTCAACTGTCTTTCAGTTTTCCCTATATAATAAAAGTGATAGTGGTTGCAGAATGCAATGTAGGCAACCCTAGCAGAGTTGCAATCACATTTATGTGGTGACCTAAGTATATAATGGTTAGTACGAAGCTATAGAGTCTACCCTACAAAAAAAATAATTGTATTGCAGGCAACGTCCACATTTAAACATCCCTTTATTAATTCTGGTAGAAATAGAAACACCATTTCTATTAGTTGTTGCCTCATACCTTTGTTTTAAGTTTTGATGTCTCTTAAACACAAATTGCGGACTGGCACCTAAAATTGAATAAAATACAGTCAGGAGCGATTGTCTTCCAATTCTCAGATATAATTTTCTTTCAAGTCCAAGGACCATATTTAAAAAATGTGGTCTTCTCAAAATTGGAAGGTTTTTAATTTAATATAACTTCGTCTGGGCCTTTACTTGGAAAAGGTGCAAAACTATCTACACATTTGCTGCAAACTTCAGTTTTAATATTCTGTAGGTCTTTCAAGTACTGGACAGCTGGATGTTTTTTTTTTCAGGGTGGGGCAGTTCATTTTAGTAGTTGGTACGTTTACTGTTTATTATGGGAACGTTTGATTCATTTGTTATTTGTATAACTTCCACCAAGGTGCATTTTATCTTTCACAGTCACTATTTATATTTTTCTATTAAGTTTTACATGGTGTTATTTAACTTGCAGTATTCTTTTAATAGACAGTTTTTTCAATAACTATTTTTTTTCAAATAACAGATTTTAATCAGTTAATGTTTTTAAGTAATTGTTTAATAGATTGAAGTCGCATGATTTTTTTATTGATCATAGGTTACTAGGCTAACGGCTCCAGGGCCCTTACAAGCCTAGCCAAGTTCAACCCATATTTCCAAGAGTGTCTGGTTCAAGTAGACACTAAAATCAGCACCTATTGCCGCTGTCCAAGGAGGACACAGGTGGAACCTCCACAGTGAATTTCCAGTTACCCATTCAGTCATCCAAAATAGGTTCATAGGTTGGTACTAGGTTATCGTCCATAGGGCCTATGCAAGCCTAGCCATAACAATTCCCTGATATATTTCTCCAACAATATTACCTCCAGGCCCCTCTAGCAGAGCGACTGACATGATCCCGAGTCCCGGAATTGGTCTTCATCCAATCATCAATCATCAAGGTGAAGAGGGCTTTGAGGCCTGAGGCGCTCTATGTATATGATATGGCAGTCTATTCAGAGTATGGGGAGTCTCTGGGAACCTATCCTATCCCCTCCAAAGCATGTTTTGTTCATTGTGATGTCAAGGTGGAGTGTGTGGGTGTGGTGCTCTGAGGAGTTGGGATTGGAGCATGTCCATGTCCAACAGCTTTGTCATGGGACTGCCTTGTATATTAAGCAGAGATCGCCTCTGGAGTAGAGATATACATTTTATTAGCTGGAGTTTTTTTTTTAGATGGTCAGTATATGGCATCTGCTTTAGGCCTTTTCTTTGTTTTTTTTTGTTGTGTTTAGTGGCTGCTTCAGATGTCTTTGTCTTGTACAGTTTATAATGGGGCATATGACTCTATAATGGGTCTAATGATGAGGATATGAGTACAGACAATGACCTCCTTTTTTCTTTTTTTCTGCCCTTAAAGATGAGGTGTGCCACATAGAAGGATTAGAAGAGTTGACTGTTGTGGTGGTTCTAAAGTGAGACCACTGTCCACCTTGTCTCTCTAACATCTCACTCTCTCTCATTGTGTTTAGTTTCCTGGTCTCCTGCCACCATGTTTTTGCATTTTTTTTTGTTTTTTTTTCCAAAAAGGAGCACCATAGCATGGTTCTATGTCCTTGATCTCATGGCTGGCACACCAGGCATTCTTTTCTCTAAATTTCCCTTTTATCCACATCTCACTAATGGCATATTCACTGCAGTCATCTGTTTGCTTTGTTGTGCAAACTTTGTTAACCTGAGTTCTTGTTAGTTGCCCACTGTACAAAAGAGAAGTAGATGACAAACAAACTGGGTGTGGAGTCTCTGGTGGTGTACACTTGTCACTTGTCTGATGGAGTCTGGGATTTGTCACGACTTTGTCTGGTCAGTAAGCAAGTTAGAAACCCATCAGTGGCAATGGATTTTAGAGATTTATGCTCACAAAGTTCTGTCAGATATCCAGATGTGCGCCTTAAAACTGCCTTCAAAGTTGGGACTGAGTTACTGATAGTTAATCAGATTTTTTTTTGGGAATCCAGATTCAAAGAGAAGAAGATCAGAGAGGGAGATTCAGGAGGCTGATGGTCGGGGCCAAATGTGGTTTGGGTCCAGTGTTTGAAGTTTGCCAATGTCTTGCTTCTTTGTTTCATGGATGCCCTTGCAAATCAGGCTTGCCAGCCTGATGGGAAGGTAGTGGACCCTGATAGCCTGATCCTTGTGATGGGAGGATCCCTTGGGGATGAGGATAACTGTAGCAGCTACCCTGTAGTGAGGTATGATGAAACAGGTGACTTGGGTGAGGAACATGACACTTAGGTGAGGTGCTGTTCATTTTGTATTTCATATAGCATGTAGTGGTATGTGTTCTGCCACCATGGATGCTGTATCTCTAGCTTTGTAGAGTGCAGTTTCTACTTGTGCAAGTTGGGACTGAGTGGGGTTGGCAATCTTTTGGTTTTGGGATGGGTCCCTTGGGGGTGAGAGGGGAAGTAGGGTTGGGAATATCTCCCCGTTGCGTATTGTGATCTGCCGGGATATTTGCCATTTTGATTTTTGAATATTGCCATTAGAATGCCATTGCCTTGTGTTGTAAGAGCATAATCATTTGTAATTTTGTTTTCAAATCTTTTTAATTTGCCTTTAGGTTGTCTTTTTTCTTTTATTTTTTTAGGATTTTGTTTTTTTATTTTGGAGATTGGATTTTCTCTGAGATTCTTCCTTTTTGTTGTTTGGTTTTCCTTTTTTTTTTTTTGCCAGATCCTTTTTTCCTTTTTTTTGAAGGTCTGTTTCTTCTATTTTTTTGGAGAAATTTATCTTGAACCACCAGATTAGCTCAGTTCCTTTTTTTTAGGAGAGATTCTGCAATTGAACTACGTCATCCCGGAGTGCATAGTATTTTTTGAAAAATGCTCTATAAAAAGAATACAAAAAAAATAAATTGAAAAGTTAAACTGTCTATTAAAATATAAATAGTGAAAATAAAAATAAAATGTACTAATAAGAAAAAAATACCTTAAAATGAAAAAAATAAATAAAAATAATAAACAGTAAATGCGCTTAAATAGGACCAAAGAATGGCTTTGTTTAACCTAAATAGCTTGTTACAAAGGTGGGGCAACCTCTGTGAGACAAATCACTCTCTCCAGCAAGTTCTGATGACATCACATACCAGGTTAAGGTCCTGTGAGCAAGTGATTTATGTGCCATTTGTCTTGCAAATGTGCAGCATTTCTATTAAAGCTGGGTTAGAGATTGCTTTATTTGCAGGGCACAGATCACCTCTGAGCAGTCTGTATGACACCAAGTAAAGTGACAATGATTTCTGTCTGTCCGCATAAGATAGATCTTGTAGACCCTGAATTTTCTTTGTAAGGAACATTTGTGGTCTCTCCAACTGCTGCAGGTGTTTGGAAAGGAACATCCCAAAGGGAGCAATAGTACTCTATTACTGGCCTGATGAGAAAAGAGTACAGGGAGTTTATAACTTCTTTTTCTGGAGGCAATGCCCTTATTTATGAAATGAGCAATATAAAATGCCATTCCTACCACTGTGGACACACACTGATCGAATTTAAGGTTGCTGTCAACCTGTGTGCCCAGATCTCTCACCACAGAGTGTGTGCTTAAGGTACTGCTATTGATGTGGTAGTTTTCCGGAACATCACCCTTGCAGAAGGGGGTGATGATGCATTTTTTGCATTAAGTTTAAGACCATGACTTTGGCACCAGTTATTAGTCTCTGTAAGACCTTCTTGTAGGATGTTGACAACACTAGGGGTTTCAATGATCGCTCTTTTTCCAGTCATCAGTAAACTTTGTCAGCCACAGTCCTTCAGTTTTAGCCTGTACTTTGGAGAAGTAGATTCCAGACAGTAGCAGTCCCAGAACCGATCCCTGTGGAACATCACTGGTTACAGGTCTGCTGGAGGAGGTAGAGTCCCCTATTATGAACATACGAATTCTATCAGTGAGCCAGTTTTTAAACCACCTGACAATATATGGGTTGATACCCAGCTGGGTGATGCCTGAGTGGGGGATTGTGTCAAAGGCCTTGGCTAAGTCTAGGTAGGCCGTGTACACAGATTTGCCCTTGTCTAAGGCATTGGTGACCATCTTGAAGTCCATCAAGTTTAACAGGCATGATCTCCCCTTGACAAAGCCAAACTAGGAGGGGTCAAGCATTTGGAGATTTCCTATATCTTTGTTAATAAGATCCATTATGATTCATTTCATGGCCTTGCAGATAAGGCTGGTCAGGCTAATGGGTCTATAGTTCTTCGGGTCTGTGGATGCACTCCCTTTGTGCAAAGGGATAACTGTAGCCATTTTCCATTTTGCTGGGATGAAGCCAGTGCTTAGGCTGTGATTAAAAGGTGTGCTTAGGCTGTAATTAAAAGGTGTGCTTAATGGTGATGCTAATTCTTGTTTTAACCCATGTAGAACATAGCCTTGGATGTTGTCTGGTCCCACAGAGGCTGTGTTTTTGGCCTTGAAGAGGGCATTTAAGACCTGCTCCTCAGAGATTCTAGGTGGGGGATAGATTTTGATGATGCTTTGGGGTATATGTGGTGAGGACAGTGGAATGTAGTTTTCAATAAACCTGTCCGCCAGCAGGTTTTCAACTCCAAAATAATTGATGGACTCAAGGGAGGAAAACAGCCATGGTGTTTAAGTCTGATTTTACAAGATATATATATATATATATATATATATATATATATATATATATATATATATATATAAAACATATTGTTTCTTGGATGATATTTTTGTGGTATGGAAAGTATTGTATTGGAGTTAGAGTTTTGTAGAATTCCTTAATACTTCAAATAGTTTATTTAAAATTTACATTTTCGTAGTCCCTTGAGTACATCAATTATTTGGATATAACTTTGATTAAGGGCAAGGTTAAACAAAAGTTTGTGTCTGCTTTTTATAGAAAACCAACCTATTACAACACATTTTTACATCTTAAGAGTAAATGCCACTTTTCACAGAAAAAAAAGTTTAGTTAGGGGGCAAATGGAACATATCTCTAGGATCATATCAGATGCCATACATTTTCATGCAGAGATTGGCAAGCTTATTAAGATGTTCCTTCAAAGAGTACCCAGCTGATATGTTACAAAATATTAAAACTGAAGTTGGCAACAAACGTGTAGATAGTTTTGCACCTTTGATGGGTAAAGGCCCAGACAAAGTTATAGTAAATGAAAAATGTTCCAATTTTGAGCAGTCTGTGGTTTTTAAATATTATCCTTGGACTCTAAAGATAAAGTAAATCATGTCTGAGAATTGGAAGGTGATAGCTCACGATTGTATTTATCCAATTTTTTAGGTGCTCGTCCACAATTTGTGTTTGAGACATCTAAATGTAAAAGAAAGGTTTGAGGTGACAAGTAATAGAAATGCTGTTTCTATTTCTGTCTTTATTAACAAAGGAATGCTTAAATGTGGACTAACCATAATATACTTGGGTCACCACATGCATGTTGTTTACATTGCCATCTGTAATCACTGTTAACTTTTTTATTGTATAGAGAAAACTGAAAGACTGTTGAAATGTCACATATATGAACACGTATAACATTAGAATACTAAATGAGAACAATGCTTTGTATAAACACAAACTTTCTTGTCAAGAGCATAAAACTTTTCTAGTTTTTTGTGTTGGAACAAATATTTCAGAATATTAGGGGTGGTCATTAAGAGTTTGAAGCTTTAACAGGTTGAATTAAAATGGCAACTTGGACTAGAAGCTAATAATGTGCCAGGTTTAAATGAAGCTATTTCTGTTACTAGCATTCTCAAGATGTAAGCCTCAAGACTGTAACACTTATTTTTCTACATATATATATATATATATATATATATATATATATATATATAAAATTTGATAATTATTTCTGCAGCTTTAAATTGTATTTCCTAATTCTCATATTCGGTATATTTATTGGGAAATGGTGATTTGCTGGACCAAGTCATGTGTTTGTATTTAATTATATAAACTGTTGGTTTTTAAATGCTCAAATGTTTTGATGAAGTTCCTAGTTTTCAGAATGAAAGTGCTTAACTTTCGGTATTTGTATGTGTTAAAAGTGCTTTTATTTATTACGTGTGTTCAATCTTCATCATTTTTTCTCTATTGGCTCATTTAGGCTGCTTAGCTTTATTTTATTATTCTTGTGGGTGCAAGGTTTTCCAGAATTTTTTTAGTTTTTATCCGATTTTATAAAAATAAAAACGGATGTGATTTGAATAAAGTAATTGTATGCATAAGCTATCACACACTGCCACTCAAACATTAAATAATGCATATTGAAGCAAAATGCGCTGACAAACATGCCATAATATAACCATGAATCACATGCACACATAAACACACCACAGTGCACACATCACCAAATACATATAGATTCCACCCTTTTTTGTGGGGGGAGCTGTCCTGTACCCCCTTGTTGGGAAGCTGTGCCACCCCGTATCCCTGCCACTTCATATACCAGATTTACACTCGTAACAGTCGAGTAAAGGGCATGTTCCCAGCCCTACATGTAACACGATCTCACCTGGCACAGAAATGGCACATTTATGTCAGCTGTACATTGCCTTTGATACTTTGTCCATCAGTTTCAATTTTAATCGATTGAATGGAATCTTTGTGGGTCTGTGTTTGTGTGTATATAATGTGTATGCATGTGTGTGTAATATAAAATCCACCTCTTTGTGCGGGCTGTGGGTTATTTGGTTTATAAATAAATGAGACATATGACTGGTCATTTCTACTTTTATGAAGACAAAATGGAAATGAAGAATAGGAGTTGGTGGTAGGGGCCACTGAGGTGAATGTATATTCTGAAAAAATAGCCATGACATTTTATTTTTATTCACGTACACTCATTTGGCAGAGAAGTCATAATTCAATCAGCTTTGCTGGCAAGAAACATACCTCCTAGCAGAATTCAGACCACTTACTAAAGCAGCTAGACTGACTGTAGTACTTATTAGTAAAGTACTTTGGTTATAAATGCATCTCATTTCCAAAGTGCATCTGCCTAGCTCTGAACTGATGTAATATTGAGATAAGATTAAACTTTGGATGGAGGTATATAATTTGGCAATTTGCTAAGCATGGAGACATAGCAAACTGATGGCAGATGTATTGTCAAGTACTTTGGCAAGTGACGTTTGCAGAGCCATATGAGACTATCATTCATCAGTCCCTTTAGACACACATTTAATATGCTTTATGACAGCCTAATCTTCACAAAAAGGCTCTCTAGGGATGGGTTTCACAAGCTAGCACCATTTATCAAGGCTATGATTTTATAAGTGGATATAAACATTGTGAAATCACAGTTGTCTCTTAAGACAGAGGCTGTCAAGCAGCTGAAAGGGAGTGAAATGTTTACTCTGAAATTTTTTGTAAATTATTTGGTGAAATAAATTTTAAATGATTAAAATGCATGTTTTGTTATGTTGTAAAGCTCTCTCTGGAGTGTGAAAATGAAAACAAGCTGTAGATGTGGTTGGGAAGTATTGCCATTAAATAATGTCACTTTGTATACTTATACAAGAACTTGCTAAAATGTCTTTGCTTTAAGAGATGATTTGTGATCATGACAGAGATGATTTGTGATCATGACAGAGATAACCACAAAGAATAGTAAAACATAATGGCAGAAACAAGTGAAATATAGGGTTATATGTGTGCACACCTTTAAAACTCAACATTGTTATTCTAAAACATTGTATACCATTTATAAAATTCTTGCCACTTCAGTGTGCAACTGGTGAAGTAAGTGAAAAACTTTGATATGAGAGTATTTTTCAGTAAAGACTGTTTCTAGTAATTTCTAGAATGGTGAGCAACGATCTTGGCCAGCGTTAGTACTGTAGAAAGTGAAGATGCCTAGCATCTGTGGTTCAAAACAAACGTTTTTTCTCTTGAGGGGGTCAGAAATGAAACGTCCTCCCTTTTAAGTGTGAAGGGTCTTCTAATCTTAGCAGCTTATACCTAATCTCTCTCATTTCATCTTGTAGTCAAAACCTTGAATAAGGCATTTAGCTTTCATCTTAGAAATGATCTGGAGCTATATGTTACAAGACTAGCGGTAATCGCTTTGATATTATGCTGAAAGTTATAGGTCTTGATAAAACTATCTTTACTTTTATTAACAGATGTACTTTTATTTATTTATTTATTTATTTATTTATTTCACATTTGTTTTCCAGGATAGTCAGACTGGACAGCAAGTGGTCCGTTTTCAGTGGTGTCCTGGGGAGAAAAGCTCCAACACAAATAGAAGCATGCAATTTACATTTAACATGAGATAAAATTGTATATTACGTTAACATAGTATAAGAAAGTTTCAATTTGCTTAGAATAGGTCAGAGCATAGATACAAAGTTTATAGGTGTTTGTCAGAATATAAAGATATTTCAGTTAGATCTCATCTGATTAATTATAACTTAAGTCAATTAAATAAGCTGAAAAGGTTTCAAATTGGGAGGGGGGCACGAGTCAGTAGCCTGAATAGAATGTCACACAGCAGAAGCCAGAGCAGAACATTACTTGCACAGTGAAATAAGGCAGTGGTAATGACTAGATCACAACGAGTGAAAAAAAAAATAAATAAAATACAATATGCCACTACTTATAGGCATGATTTTAACTGCAGCTATTCTTTCGTAAGCATAGGCCTTTGTGTGCATTTTGTTTGTTGCTCTAATTTAAAACTGGTTAGCTGCCTGATGATAAAATCTGATCTGTGATGACCTGACCATCCTGATGTAATGCAAACCAGGCATGATGATGACGCAGTCTCTGGCTCAGATAGTTAGGGGTTCAGTCCTGACCTCTGGCACATGTTTGAAGAGTGCATGTTCTCCTTGTTTTCTTCTGGTATTCAGTTTTTCTCTAACCTCCTAAAAGCATGTTGGCACAGCTGTGGAAGGGGTTGCAATTGAAATGAGTCCATGGATCTGCCCACTCACCAAATTAACAGATTATAGATGAATGAATTAAATAAAATGTCAAGTTGCTGAAGTAATACCCGCTTAGTTCATGTGGACTCTGCTAAATCTGCTTGTAGCCTAGGACAGCTTGCTGACCCTGTATTTATGAAGGAGGCATTTGAGCACTGTTTTTTGAGTCCCAAAGTATGCAGATGAAATCTGTGATGGCCATTACTAGACTCAGTAACTGAGGTTGCGATTATGTCCCTTAGTTACTGTGAGGGAGGGGCTTTACATGCAGGGTCCTGTAGCACTTGGTCCTAGGGGTGACCTTGTTTAATTTCTACATAAATGCAATTGCAGAGGGAATTGTGTGTGTGTGTGTGTGTGTGTGTGGGGGTGGGTGGGGGGGCAGTCTCTTTGCAGATACCACCCAAGTTATTTAACTGAACAGATACATAGAGCAGTTTACAGAACCAGAAATGAAACCTGACAGAACTAAAAATGGTCTGATGTGTGTCAGCTTACATTACTTTGCACAGGACTATAAAATGTATCTTAACAGAAAAAAAAGAAAGGCCTAGTAATTAAGGATGAAATGCTTTCAACAAAGGATATGAAAAGATAACTTGGGAGTAGTTATTTCCGAATACTTACCAGCAGAGAATGATTGTGAGGGTGTAAGTATAATAGGGAAGGGTAATAAGACCAGCTCAGTGAATCTTGGGATGCCGAGAGAGGGGGGAGTGAGATCTCTATATAGAAAGATACTGCGTACACCTCTCTGCACTGCTCAAGAAGGACCTGAACAAATCTGAACTTGGTCAAAGGAAGGCCACCAAAACAGAAAAATGTCTGCACCCAAACGTGTAAGAAGTTCTGGGAAGGGAAGAGAGGAGAGATGTGACATTAAGACAGCCTGTTATATTCATACAGGCCACATTAAAGTAGAAAGAACTGCACATAAATTGTAAGGTGCAGCTTGAAAGTAGAGTGAGGGTGAACTCAGTGTGTATGTGAATGCATTTAATGACCGAGAGAGTTGTTGGTGCTTGCAACAACTTACTGCAAAATGTGGTAGATTCAACAATGGTGGGGGATTCAAAATGAAATGTGAAAAATATAAAACTATTTTTGCAAAGAACAAAAGAGTAGGCTGAATACAAGTTAGATTGCAATAGCACCTCTTTGAGGTGGATGAAGGACATTCTAATTGATCAGAAATGGCCTTTATCAGACATAATTTTCTGCATTTTCTTTTAATACTCTTTAAAAGCTATTCAAGACTACATGTAAGACTGTCTTTCATCCACTTATATCTTAGATGCATACTTTGTCTACAGCCCAGTGCAAATAATCTCTTGACTGTATTCAAGAATGACACTGACAGAAAGATGATAGCGCGCTCCTAACCACGATGTAGTAGTGCTTCCAATAGTTTGTATTATTTCATATATATGGCATGTTGAGTATGTTACCAAATATCTCTTCCTTATTAGGGCATAACACTGCAGAAAGGTTTCATCATTTTAAAAAGAGCTAACTTTGCATAAATCAAATGACCCAAGCTAATGCTTTAAGCTGAAGGTCACCTGTTATTTTCCACCAGATCTCATATTTCTGATTTCTTTAGGGAGCATACAAATAAATGTTAACTCTTAAATGTCAATTTGTGTAGTTAGTTTTCTTAGCCTTCTGTGCCATAACTTTCAGAAAAAGAGGTGAAGCAAGCTGAGAAGCATTTAAAACTTTAAACCTAAAAGTTGGGGAGGCTCCTTAGAATATTACATCTTTTATGGCTCAGAACTCGTACAATTTTATAAAACATATCAGCATTTCCTGTTCCATAGATTGCTCTCAGATTCTGGAGGTAAGCGGATTGTAAGTTTGGTTTCACAAAAAATAACCTATCACAAATATTTTTGTCTTTAAATTAAAAATAAAATCTCTTCAGGACATGTACAACAGAATGACCATTCCAGGGGAACCAAACCATGTATTCTTTGGGTATCCAAAACAAAACAAAAGTTAATTTTAAATGAATTTAAACATTGAAACAAAATTAGAAACTGAATTTTCCCATTAGAAAAATAGAAAATTGGGTTGATAGATGGATGCATAAAACATGTGAAATGTAACCGACTTATTATAAGATACCTGGTCACATGAGCACCTGGTAAATGTTTTTTTTCTTTTTGGTATAAAATGAGAACATTGGGAAAGTTAACTTGTCTACAGCTGTATCATATAAAACAGGAGCTGTGGGGAGTCAAACATATGTCTCTCCAGTTTATTAGTGTGACAATATCCATGAACACTTGTGTTTTATTTTATGCCTCCAGTGTTCACTGTGTTTGAGATCCCAATTTTTTTTAACCATCACCTCTTTGTTGTATCAGTCACTATAGCTTGACTTGCACGGATACTGTGTATGGCCAAGTGATACCATGTGGAATTTGTACAAGACTTAGGAGGACAACACAAGCTTATTTTACTAATAAAACCAAATGTTCTACCTTTTTGTGGTTTTGTTATAGAGTTCTTAGAGTAACATGACCTGTATTTTGATATAATTTGCACATAACTAAATAAACACTATAATTTTGATTATAAATTTTCTTATTCAGCATTGATAATTGACAGTTAACCTTCCTATTAAGCTGCACAAGACCCGTTTCACACATGTCTCTTTACAGGGGACATGAGCATTTTTATTGTGCTCAGTAAACTTACTCTAACAAGAAAAGGAAACTGAGGGAATCGCACTCCTGTCTACAGGATGTTGCTCACAAGCAGCTCAGTTCCCTAGGCTGATTTACATGTAGCAAGTGTATGGCTTTTTTAATGCAACGTGTTTGTTAGCAGAATCAGGAGTCTATATTTGATATTTAGAGAAAATCAGGAGTTTATATTTAATATTTAGAGAAAAAGAGAACACTAATTGTGAGTGTGGGAGGTCAATGCATCCACTAATTTGTACCTGATTTTTGTCCTGGACATTTATAGTTTGAACAGGCAGTAATGTGTCATGTTTTCTGATTGCCATCCACTGCAATGCTTGGTATATGAATATATTCCATCGAATATGGATGTTTTTTTTTAATCTTGCATGTCTTTTCTGGGACTACCTAAATAATCTGTATATGTCCATTCAGTAAGAAGCATTATAACACAGAACTACAGGTGGTGGAATAATGACATATAAAAAGCGTGAAACTGGATAAAGCTCTTTGGGCAGTCTCAGGCCCAATGTATGGGCCTTGTTATCATAATGAGCCAAGTGAAACTACATAGATCTAAAAGCAGACAGTAATACTGCAAATCAACAGGTAGAATATGCATTTTCTGATTATATGTACTATGTATCTGTACATATTTTTCTTGTCTGCATGTGACATTTTCTGATTATATGTACTATGTATCCGTACATAGTTTTCTTGTCTGCATGTGACGTTTTCTGATTATATGTACTATGTATCCGTACATAGTTTTCTTGTCTGCATGTGACATTTTCTGATTATATGTACTATGTATCCGTACATAGTTTTCTTGTCTGCATGTGACATTTTCTGATTATATGTACTATGTATCCCATCCATATAGTTTTCTTCTGTGTGACATTTTCTGATTATATATACTATGTATGTATCCATAGTTTTCTTTTTCTGTGTGCGATATTTTTTTTCTGATTATATGTACTATGTATCCGCATGCATTTTCTGATTATATGTACTATGTATCCGTACATATTTTTCTTGTCTGCATGTGACATTTAAAATAAACAGGGACTTCAACAAATATTATATGTGCAAATTGAGTTAAAACAAAACACACATAGTGGTCATTATTGGACTTAAAATGCTCAAAGAGAAGCACAGTTTAATTGTGGAATAATTATTAGGATTTGTTGCGGATTGTACTGAAATCGCACACACACGGTGCGTTGATACTCTGGATAGTGCTATGAAAACAGCTGTTATATGTCAACGTTTTGTATCACTGACCCACAAGAGGTGCACATATCTGCCTAGCATACCTGTGTGACCTTTAGTTGCTACTTTACATGAACATAAAATAGGAAGTGAAGATAATGGATATAGAGGTAATCCATTACAGAATAAATTTACAAACCAGTACCTGAATATCACCTGACCCCTGCTTCTGTATGCAGACAGTAATAGACAGGGTTGTTTGTAGCTAAGAAGGTGAGAGAGCATGTACAGAAACGTATCTTAAGGGTACTTTGTATTTAATTGCACACCAATGTGGTAAATCCATCAGTGGAATATGATGGCTTCTGAACAAACGTGAGCAGTATACATTTATCTTGAAAGAAGATAGGCAAACAGAAATGTGTTCAAGTCAAATCTGTAAATTATCTGTAAAGACCAAATTAGCTGATAGAATAGAATATGTTGGTTTAGTTGCTCCATTATTTTTTGTGGTTATAGCATCACTGCAGGTCGAATTTGAAGCTAGGCTCACTGACATCTTCTCACTTTCCATAAATGCCTTTTATGCTTGTAGGTTCATGGGCGTTTACTATGCTAACGACCACAAGGGCTGTTTTAAGCCTAGCCATGCATCCCAAATCTCTGACAAGTTCTGTTTCCCTTGATAAATGTAAGCGGGGGTTGGGAGATAAAACATTTAGAAGCAGGGGCCTGGGATATGAACCATTTATAAGCTGTCAGTGTCCATTAGAGAGATGGATGCCAAAGCAGGGATGAATTTCCTGTTCCCTATCCAGTTGTCTAAGTTGTACTTGAATTGGGTTGCAGATTTGGGTTTTCCCCTAACTTCTCCAGTTAACGAAGAAGCAAAAGATTCTAAACCACTTAAGGAAACCAAAGGTTGATTGAGTTTATACCTTCAATGCAGAAATGCTACTTAAATTCTTCCTTTAGAAGTGATACGGACATGTTTAATATGTCAAACTGTTTTTCAGTGTTTTTCTTTTTCACCAAACAAAACATCAGTTAAGATTAACACTTAAAATAAGATAGTCAAACAAGATGCCCTTGTTAACTGCCATTTAGGACCTCTTAAGAAATAAACGACTAGCAAGAATTAAATGGTATTAATTTTAGAAACGAGTGAAATGGAGTATTACAGTATGAAAGGTTCACTACAAACGTAGAATGAATGAGCAGTTATTTTCCCAGTTTATCAGTTTGTAGTTCTGATCCTAACTCTGAGTTGGTAGTAATTCTAGATGCATGAGACTATTAATACTTGTACATTATAAACCTAATAAGCTACTTGGAAACAAGTCATATGCAGCCAGGATATATTTCAATTTTAATACATTTGCCAGATATTCAGATACATAGATGAATGTTTTCACATCCTGCCAGATTTTGCTTCCTTTCACGATTACTTTCTGGCATGATTACTTGCCAAATGTAAGATTGTGTTGTCTGTTTCAAGACACCCTGTGGTACATCATCTGTTTCCAGACACCCTGTGGTAACAGAGCAGCAGACAGCATTTGTTTCTAATTAATGCGACTATTCTCGGACATATTATCAAAGGCAGGTTATTCAAATCACTGAATAAACATTTAAATTACTATATGTAAAGAACATTTGCCTCGACTGTTTTAAATTATTTGTACACTTACTGTTACTCTGCCTCATCCAGAGTGAATTCTGACAATCCCTAACAAAATTGTATGAGCATGAAATTTCTGGCCAGCCTGCATTCAACTAACTTTTACGAGGGAGTGCAAATACTTAATGTAAATACTGCAGTCAGCTTATGCAATTTCTGCACATAGGATAAGGAATCTATAAAGAAGTTGTAGTGCAAGTGAAGGAAACTGAACAGGGATGCAGCTTCACAAGCAAATAGCAAGGTAGATACTGCATCCATCTGCCATAAAATGCATTGACCTCCATGTATGTGTTTCTTCCCCTTCTTATGTCTCCCAGTCCCCATATGGGTCAGTCATCTAACACAAGTGTTCTACTGCCTCAGATATAACTTGGTAAGTCAAATCTAATGACTACTCAACATTCTGCCTGAGCAAGAAGGCTTCATTCATTTGCTGGCCTTCAAGAAGCTTGATTGAAAACATCAACATGGGGTTAAAACAATGTTCCTATGTCCACTTGTGTGCACGTGTGCCCAAACACACACACACACACACACACACACACACACACACACACACACACACACACACACACACACACACAAATATATATATAACATTTTTGAAAGCTTTTTACAAGTTAATGACTGACTTTTTGGTTGTAATTGGAAAGCTTATTCCATAATAATAATAATAATAATGATAGCCTACTGCAGTTCAACCAGCTAATAGTGGCACATAAAGTCCTTTACCAACCAGCAAATACACCTGCACTAAAAAAATATTATCAGTCCCTACACCAGCACCCAGGATGTTCAAACATACAAATCCAACTACTCAGCTGGGACAGTGTTTGCAAACTGTGTTGGAAAAATATGGAACAGACTCCCAGCTGACTTGACCCTGGAACCCTCACTAACTCGATTCAAAAACAAACTCAAGAAATACTTCAAAACTCATTGGTTATGTCCTTGCACTAACCCCAACTAGTGACCTCTCTATTTCTTAGGTGCCTTACCTTCAACTACTTCTAACTTTTTTCTACCACTCCATTTCAGGAAGGGCCAATTGTATAACTGCTGCTCAGTGTGTCTTAAACCTGAATGTAATGTTATGTATGTTTAACTTTGAAAATAATGTTATGTTTTGTAAAGTGTTTTATAATAAGTCAGTACTATATGTGCTAAATGCTGGTATTGCTTATGACTGTAATCTGCTTGAAACTAGCATTTACTAAATGTTCAATGTGTATTATTTTGGAGCTTTTCTCCCTGGGCCTCCGCTGAAAATGGACATGTATCCAGTCGGACTATCCCGGTCAACAAATGTAAAATAAAATAAATAAATAATCTTGGAAGATCGTGCAATGTATGTATCCTTTTTTGTCACTGAAATTTATTTATATTTTTCCGAATTAGCTTCCCTGATCTAGTGTTAGTGTCTGCAGCAGTGCATTCCAGAGATAGATGCTCATGTAGACCTACATCTCACACTGCCTTGTAGCCAGGCAGAGGTCATGTCTAAGTAACAAGTATGAAACAGAATATAACACAAGTTTCGTAAGCACTTCTGAACAATTCAAGTTTTCCAGGCATATGCTTTTTCTGGTAAGGTGTTATACAAATTCAGGTTATTTTAGGTAGCTTGTTCAAAAGTTACAGAATGCAGTGTTGTGTTAAATAACAGGTTGTATCATAGGTAGCTTGTTCAAAAGTTACAGAATGCAGTGTTGTGTTAAATAACAGGTTGTATCATTGTGGTACAGAGTGATGCAGTGATATCTCTGGAATGGCTAGACGTGCCCTTTAGAATTGGATTACTGAATATTCATTCCTAGTTTGACAGAAGCACAGCAGTCAAATGGTTTACCATTTCCCCTAGATATTTAAAGATGATGTTAGGTTTTATGCCCAAGAAAAACTAATAATCCTTGTTAACATAGTCAGTTATCCACGGTCTGATTCTTTGGTCCTGTTTTATAACCAGTATTTTGTCACTGCATTATGTAAGGATTGACATTTAAAGCTATTTATCTATCCAGCTATGTAGGATAGCATCAATATCTACTTCTAGCCATTCATTAAGTGTTTATGTTCTCTTTTAAAGCAACACCACAGGATTCAGAAGGCAAGCTCTTAAGAAAACCATACTAGCTCATATCCAGCAGAAGTAGATCTTCAGCCTCATATTTGAAAAGCTCCGTTATGACACACTATAATTTTATATAGAATACTGTTAAGTCAAAAATTGCCCGAGTCGGATGTAACTTCTCATCACTGTGAATTGGTACCACCACATCCTGCTTTCATAGCTCTGGGACATGTCCATATGTTAACATTTTATTTCACGTGTTTGATGGTGTAGTATCTAGTTTTCTTTGTATGTGGAAAACCAACGGTTACGTTTAGTCCCATGAGGCCAGAACTTAAAGCTTTACCTGTAGAAGTAGTTACATCTGCACTTCTGAGGGATGTCTCTTGTCACTGTAGCACTCTTGACATATTTCTTTGCTTTTTATAAAGTTGACGCTGTTTCTGCTAGCACGAGTAACCCCTACGGTTTGGGAGGTCACTTGATTCTTGTCTGCTTATTTATATGTTAAATTGCAATTTTCTCTTCCAGTCTTTATATTTGCAATTCAGAATTCTTTGTTGTTTATTTCATTCTGTGATTCCAAGGTCATTTCATAATCTGAGCTCTAATATTTGATAAGAACAAGTAATTTCTGTACTTTATTAAATGTAGGCCTTGTCTAATGACCGAATATTTAATATAAACTTCTTTTTTTGAAGATATTAATTTTCTGATTCTGATGAAGGGTTTTTGTTGAATGTACCTGTGAATTAGCATTTTCCTGCGTGTGCTTATTAATGCAGAACTTATCATCATAGAACTCACTGGCATTATCCTGAGCAGAGTGACTTTAGTTGTCAAGGATAGCATAATCGTAAGCATGTCATTTATCTCATCAAAGTTTCCACTGGTAATATCTAAGCTGGTTGATTTATTGATAAAATGATTTAGTTTCACCATTAGGCTGAAGACAGTTATGCCATCTGCAATTAACATGGATTATGATACTATGTGGAGGGTTTAAAAAGAAGTTAGGTTTGATATTATGATATGTCCGATATTACCATTCCTGCTGAACTTCATACTTTTTTTCCAAGATGTTTTTATTAGCATAATCAGTTAATATTTGGGCATGTTTGGTTAATGTTGAGTGTATTACCCAGTCAGTGTTTGGTTAATTAAAATCTCCTATGATGATTGAATTTCCATTGCTTTTACATTCTGGAGTTTAGAGAGGAAGCCCTCATGCTGCAGGGGACATAGATGGTGCCTGGTAAAATCCTGCAATATTACATTCCTTATTTCTCAATACAGAATAGCCCGTGCTTAGCATACATTTACAAGCTGTATAGTCCAGAGTTGAAGCAGATTGATAAGGGTTTTTACAGCAGTCCTTCAGACAAGGTGGTTGTTTTCATCGATTGCCTTCTTACGACACTAGTATGTCTAAAATGAAAGCTGAGTCACAACTACAAGGAAAAACCTAGCCACACTAGAGTTTTCACTGTGTGATGCCTTAAACCTCTTGTAATAGAGGCCCATGGGATATATGCAAATGACCCCTTAAGGACGCCAAGTATTTCAGCTATATGGCTTCTGAATGTCCATGACTTTTTACTTTTGCTTTTTAAGTCTTTGTGGATATATTCAGGCCAATAAAGTCAAACTAATGTAGAGCCAGAACATGCATGTCCACAGCTAGAAGAGTATGAGTTTATTGTATCAGCACCTTGCCGATTTAAAATGATAAGAACCAAGAATGGTAGCTTGAGATGCTCCTTAATTTAATGAGTACTAATTTGAGTACCTTAAAAGCCCACTGCTCATGCCTTAGCCTTGGATAGATTGGTGATATCCTGCATTAAGACTGATTATGAACCATCCTGGAGCACAGACTGTAATGTGCTTCTACCAAGTGGTCAAGTTAGTTTTTAAATATACTCTGACTGATGGATAATCCCAGAAAATATTGATGACATTAGAATATGGGGTTTTGTAAATTTCAATCTCCCAAAATTTGTGAATGTAAGAATCAGAAAAATCCAAATTTTTTTTTAGTTTTTCAATTAAAAAAAAAAAAATAATAACTCTCTCAATTAGGGACCTTGTCAACCCAAGATAAGTTACCTCTGGAAGGTCAGTATATTATGTTGTACACATTAGAATATATTGACTGCAGATGATGTGCACGTATATAAGCAGGTATAAGTATGTTGAATTGCTAGAACATGTACAGAAAAGATTTAAGATTTGTTTTTGAATAACCATGAAAAATTGCTCTTCTACTTTGTACTGTGGATAAGGAAACAAACCTGAAAGTCCCTGAAGCATCCTAAATGTTTGCAGACAAGTCACTCAATAACCAGTTAGAAAACTGGTTTGTTGGTTCCACTTTTTAATGAAATAAAAATAAAAAATACAATAATGCGACAACAGTTCTCCGTACTAAGCGCTTTCACCCACAATCGTATAGGGCATCTTCAGAGTACAAATTCTTCACAAAAAAGCCATCCTTTTTATAGTTGGAATTAAATGAATGAATTAAATTAATTGGTTAATGATGTAATTGTATAATAGCATAATTACTAGTAAAGACACTGGAGAAACAATATAAAAGAAACATCTAGAGAAACAGTGTAAAAACACTAAAATATTTCAGAGTCCCAAAACGGGTGTCCAATACTGTAAACCTTAAATAAAACATAACTTTCATTTTCTAGTAACTATTTGATAAACACTAAATATAAATAAAGATTAATCAAAGCTAACAGTGTTTGCCAATATTTAACAGATGAAAATTGTTTGACAGATAAAAAAATTTAACAGATAAAAGCGTAAAACAGCAGACATAAAAGGCGAAATTATAACATGCTGTTGATCTCATAAGATATAGATCTCACAGGTTCTACACATATTATACACATATTTAAAATATAGAATTCATATACATATACTAAAAATGTAAATTATTAAATATATATTAAGAATTATGAATTATGAATTGTGAAATAAGTAGTGTGCAGTACTTCCACGATCCATCTACATCAGTAATATCTTGAATAAATTATACTTGTATTTAATTCATTTATAATGAAATAAATAAATAAATATATAAATATATGTGTATAAGTCCATTCTTCACTAACATGTTTTTCCAATAATAATCAATCGTTAAAAAGTTAAAAATGGTCATAGATCAAAATTTATAATATTAAAAATATTATTAATATTAAAAATGGTCCTCAATACATTTTTTTTGCAAAATTCATCATAATACTAATCCATATATGCAAATGTTTAATGACTTTTACTTCTAGGATAGTGGTGTTGAAGAGGATTTCTGAGTCTGTAGCCAAATTGCCTGATCTCAGCACTTTACACTTTTACACTGAAATTATGCTGCATGAAATATGTACATTTTAATAACTATAAGTGTTTAGTCAGCATCTGAATGCTTTATTTTTATGACTTCAGTTTGGATATCATCTGGATACATATTTGCAATGTTTTATACCCAGCGCTAGGCCTAAAATATACATGATTATTCAAAGAATAACTTTTCAAGCTTCGACCACGGTATTTTAGGATCAATAGTGTCAAAGATGTGTGAGAAATCTCTATACAATACATCAACATTTTTAGGGATAATGTAACATTGCTGAAAAAAGGTAAATTATTCGTACTTTTGATCTACAGTATGGAAATGCATATTCTATGTTTAGTAGACCTAACTGCCTCATTTAATTTTGTAGGTACTTTTTTACATTATTTTCCAGTTTGTGAAACCATGGCTACTTGGCAGCACAATGTCTATGGATCAGGAACCCAATGCCTAGTATACAAGACCACTTGCTTGGCTTTGTACACTAGACAAATTGTCCATAAATACAACCTGATGAGTTCAAAAGAATGAAGGGTTTGATGAAGCTGCTGATGATAAACTGGTTTGGAGGTTGGGGGGGAGACCATAAAGAACATGGCGTGAGGCTGCTTCAGTTGTTGAATAAAGTGAAACAATATGACTTTAAATAGGACAAAAATAAGTTAGACATTAGAGATGAGATAATATGCTTTATGAAAAAGAGCTCATCCATCATTAATAAAGGATCTCTATTTTAACTTAGAAAAGGTCTCTGTCCTTTGAGAAAGGCAAGCGACCATCAACACAGGATTACTTACACTACTTTTTGAGGATCCAAGTGCACTGTATCAGCAGGAAAAGGTCTGTAGCTTCCAAACAGTCCTTTTCAGCACTATCCATTTGGTATTTTTATATCTGCCTCTTTTATTGTCTTAGGGAGGAGGAAGGGGGTAGATAAACAGGATCCATACCCTCCGGGGTTCTGTAGAATTCTAACTTCAAGAGACCAGGTAAACAAGCCCTGACAAGATTTCTAAACATGTCAGAGTAGCTTTTAAAGTGATTTCAAATCTGTCTGAAATAAATCTAAAACTGATGAATTACTGGAGCAAGATGTGCATGAAAAAGGTTTTGAACTGCATTGGTATTGGGGCTTTGACAGAGGAAACCTATGAATATAGCTGAGGAAATGCTGGCTACCAGACAAAATCCATCCAAATAGAAAAAAAATAGTTGCTAGCAGCACAGTTTATAGCTGTGAAGTATTTTTTCCTGTTTATTCCTAGAAAAAGCTTCGGGAGAGTGACCGTAAGCCATTACAGAGTATATCTAAGATAAACCATCACAAAGATTACAAAAGAATGCTATTTAATTTACAAAGATAAGACCAGAGAGTAAATTGTAAGTCAGGAGGTCAGAATCATATTGCAGATATTTTGAGTCATTCATACTTACAAAGGCAGAAATGATTTGGTTGGATATGAATACAAAATTGTCAGGGTCATGCTATGTTTACTCATACCAGAGAAAGGTCCAGAGATCAAAATGTTAAATAGAAGTTGACGTGAATGGATGGGGAGGGCAATGCAGAAGTAGTCAAAGAAATGCAGCCTGAATTTTCATTTAGAGGATGTAACCTAACAGGAGGCTTACTATTCAAATCCGGTGAGGAAAAAACTTTAGAGTACACAAGTCTTGTTGGGAACAGGAGTATAGAAATAAGGCATGGGATTTATTTTGTCTAAGAATGTGTGTACACACAAAGCACTGATATTTAAAATGGTGCTGTGTGATGCCCATCATCCTAACAATCCAGAAAGAGCAGAGTATATTACCATACTACAGGTCAACTGCAGATTAAAATGGTATAGTTTCATTCCTTTTTCAACAGTATATTTATTTGATTGGTGTGGACTATTGTTTGAAGTTTCCTGAAGTTGTGATTTTAAGAGACACTGCCATTAAAGGTAAGATATATATGCAAGAAATGATATGCCAGATATATCGCATAATAGTTAACTTTCTCACACCATAGTTTACTTTATGCTAGAGATAAATGCAAGTCTTTCAGACTTAATTTTAGCGTATTACTTCATGCTCCACTTATGCGCAGTCAGTCAAGTTGAAAGAACAGCTCAAGCAATAATACATTTGCTATTAAATAATACTTACTGTTGAATGGCATTTATTGGAATATAGAAATACTCCAGTGCAAGATGATTTCCTATAACTTGCTTTTTTTACTAATGAGCTTTACCTTCAGAGAAAGAATGCCTACGCACACACAGCGCTATGAACTCCTAAACATAATAAGATGACAAGAAACTAAAACAAAACGGTCATACACAACAGGCTGATGATAACGAATACTTGTACTGAACTTAAGAAAGATGATAAGAGAGAACTGAGCATAGCTTCTATAAGAAGCATAATAAATGAGACGCACAGGTTCAGATAAAATAAAAGGCATTTAAACTCTGGTCCTGTCCTTTGGTGTAAAGGCATAAAATAAAACAAGAACAGATGTTTAGTAGTTGCTATATTACTTTATTATTGGCAAAACAATTTTAAAGTTTCATGCAAATCTTAAGTAAAGATCATCTGTCGTATTAAAATAAATAAATGGTGAGCAAACTGCTGAAACGCAGCTGCAGGGATATCTGGTGAGACAGTGCATTCCTCCTGAATGACTCAGCATCCAGAAGAACAAACACAAGAAACTGTCATCCAATATGAGAATCCAAATTTTGTCTTGCAGATATAGTAGTGTTGATGTCCTGACTACCCATCACCAGACTAGTAAAGCCACAAGAACCAACCAGTAATGGAAATGAAATGCAGTCTTCAGAGTCGAGTGCCGTAAAACGACTTTATTTACAATAACACACGTTGAGTGCTTTCGTCCACAGGTAATAGGACTTCAGAATAATGCAAGTTGCAACAGACTGAAGTTTTATACCTGTGGGTGGCAGCCTCAAATAATTAATGACATCATCACCTAATTAACTGTTCAACCCCTCTCTGTCACAAACAAGTGTCAACTTTAAAAACAGTCAAGACCACATAAACATTTTCATTTGAAATAATGTGTTGGCAGTTCACAATAACAGTGTAACTATAAAACCTCTCTAGAACAAAATACTTTGTCTTTCAACTGTTTAAGCTTTGAGAACACAAGAAATGTTTTCAGACCATTGGTGACTGTCTCATTCAAAATAGTAAGATGCCTTCAGTCTAAGTAAGCTGGAGATGGAAACGCAGTCATTGAGTCCTGGGGGTTGAATGGCATTGGTTTTAAGTTGCCACTCTGATTCTAGGAATTCGAGGTAGTCATCCAGAGGACCACCTCATTCCCCTAGTTGTGCCTTGTCAATAACAGTAAATTTAAATGTGTGTCCCAGGTTTCCTTTGACATGTTTGGCCAAGGCACTGTGTTCATCCCCCTTTCTCATATCGTATTGATGCTCGTAGACTCTCTGCCTGAAGGTTCTTTTAGTTTTCCCACTATAGAATACAGAGCAATCAGAGCATAGAGCTAAATAAATCACTCCTCTAGTGTTAAATGTAAATCTATTTTGGAAATAAATCTTTCCAAAAAGGGGCACTGTGACAAAGAGCCCTTTCCATCATGAACTTGCAATAATTGCAGCTCCCACATCTAGCCATCTTCCCCATTTGTTTAGTAAAGTTTGATCCTTCCAATAACACCTTAAAGCAAGGGGCTTTTTTATAGACCGCCCTGGGTTTTTGTCTTACTAACTCATGGTGTTCACTATCAACAGTAAAAATAGACCAGCTTCTTTCTATTTCTTTCAGGCCTTCAAATTGGTTAGTAAAGGGCAGTACCATCCCATGCTCGAAGCCCCCCAGTACACCCAAATCACCACTTTCTCCATTTCTAACCATGGGATTGGTCACTTGTCCCTTCCCTAGACGTGGAAAAAATTGTCCTGATGTCCTTTTTCTGGTTGCCTCTCTGAAAATGTTATTTAAAAACCCATCTGGGTATCCTCTTCTTTGGAACATAGATTTCAAGGTAGACATTTCTACCTGAAAATCATCATCCCTGGACACCATCCTAGCAATCCTGACACACTGTCCTTTGACTACTGATTTCTTCTGGTGTGTAGGGTGCATGCTGTCAAAATGGAAATAAAAGTTGGAATAGCTAGGCTTTCAGTAAATCTTACAAATCCTTTCTTCAAAGCATTCTTTTTAAGGGTAACATCAAGAAAATGCACAGTGTCCCCCTGCACATCCATAGTGAAAGTAAGAAAATCGGTAGTAGAATGTAAATAGTCAAAGAATTTGTGGGATTTTGACTCTGTGTCAACTCAAAATAGGATCATGTCATCCAAAAAGCGGCCATAAAATATCCAGCAATCTTTAAATTCAGAATTAAGCACATATGTATTTTCCCATTGTGACCAGACTGTATTGGCAAAAATGGGGCACAAGCTGCCCCCATAGCCACACCAGTCTTCTGTCTGAAAATCTGCCCCTCAAATATTAAATAGTTGTTAGTTAATATTATGTCCATCAAGTCTCAGAATGTCTACCCTCTTGTTTCCTAAGTTTGTGTTGGTTCTAAGATATTCATGAAACCATTCTAATCCAGTCTCGTGAGGTATAACTGAGAAATTATCCTGGATGTCTATAATTAAAAATATCAGTTCTTCCCGATATAAATCATCGGTGACCCTAGTTAAAAAATCCCACAAGTCTTTAAGTAAGACTGGGTTCACATGTAGTACCCTTTTGGTATAAAAGTCGATGTATTTGTCTATGGTGAAAGTCTTAGAAGCTTGAGCATCAAGAATAGGATGCAAAGGGAGGGGATCTTGTAAGTACTTATGGACTTTTTGAATTCCAAAAATCGTAGGTAACTTTGGATTTTCCATGTATAAAAATGTGTGGTCCTGTATGGTAATCTGGTTGTTCAAAAGCATTTCTTCTCAGGCTAAATATATTTTTCAATATGCAATGTTCACCTCATTGATTGATGCTTCATCATAAGTATGTGAATATAAAAGATTAAACATCTTGTTAATATATTCATTTCTATCCATGATTACCAACCCACCCCTTTATCAAGTGTCATTACTCTAATTTGTTTGTTTTTGATAATTTCCTTGAGGAGGGTGGATTCTGTTTCACTTAAATTTCTTTCTCCTATGTTAACCCTTTTGTTTCTTATAAATTCTCTAAAGTTAAATTTGCATAGTTTTTCAAACATAAGCACTGTGGAGTGAAGTAGTGGATTGAATGTGCTGGGTCTCTTCAGAAGGATAGTTTCGTTAGTACTTCTAGTATCACTGTTCTTAAAAAAGAAAGCTAGGTTATTTTTCCTAACAAACAGTTTGAAATGTAGAAAAACGTCCTCAATTTTGATGTTTGATGAGGGTATGAATGTCAGTCCCCTTTCAAATAGGTTGGCCCAGGTTGCGTTCACCTCCAAACTACTGTAATTAATAATTCTAAAGGCACCATGGTCATTTGTGATGATCAAATTAGTATCTATTTCCATCACCTGTTCTGACTCCCCCTTCTAGGGCCATTCGACCATGCTCCACCTCTCTGTCTCCCCCTCCCCGAAACCCAGGGTGGTCTATAAAAAAGCCCCTTGCTTTAAGGTGTTACTGGAAAGATCTAACTTTACTAAACAAATGGGGAAGATGGCTAGATGTGGGAGCTGCAATTATTGTAAGTTCATGATGGAAGGGCCCTTTGTCACAGTGCCCCATTTTGGAAAGATTCATTTCCAATATAGATTTACGTGTAGCATTAGAAGAGTGATTTATTTAGCTCTCTGCTCTGATTGCTCTGTATTCTATAGTGGGAAAACTAAAAGAACCTTCAGGCAGAGAGTCTCTGAGCATCAATACGATATGAGAAAGGGGGATGAACACAGTGCCTTGGCCAAACATGTCAAAGGAAACCTGGGACACGCATTTAAATTTACTGTTATTGACAAGGCACAACTAGGGGAACGAGGTGGTCCTCTGGATGACTACCTCGAATTCCTAGAATCAGAGTGGCAACTTAAAACCAATGCCATTCAACCCCCAGGACTCAATAACTGTGTTTCCATCTCCAGCTTAGTTAGAATGAAGGCATCTTACTATTTTGAATGAGACAGTCACCAATGGTCTGAAAACATTTCTTATGTTCTCAATGCTTAAACAGCTGAAAGACAAAGTATTTTGTTCTAGAGAGGTTTCATAGTTACACTGTTATTGTGAACTGCCAACACATTATTTTACATGAAAATGTTTATGTGGTCTTGACTGTTTTTGAAGTTTTTAAAGTTGACACTTGTTTGTGAGAGAGAGGGGTTGAACAATTAATTAGATGATGATGTCATTAATTATTTGAGGCTGCCACCCACAGGTATAAAAATTCCGTCAGTTGCAACTTGTATTGTTCTGAAGAAGTCCTATTACCTGTGGACAAAAGTGCTCAGTGTGTGTTATTGTAAATAACGCCTTTTTGTGGCACTTGACTCTGAAGACGTCTTTCTTCCATTTTCATTTACCATCACCAGAGTATTTGGGGAATGGAAGATTGAGAAAACCAGCTCAACATAATAACTTCATCAGCATTTAGTTTAGATGTTTGTTATTAGGCTTGTTTTCTTTATTGTTATTAGCTGAAAGATGAAATACAGTAGAGATAAAAAAATAAATAAATAGGAGTCAGTTAAAGGAAACAGAATGTTGGCAGTAATGTACATCAGGTTAATGAAATTTTACTAACGAAAAGTGGAATTGTAGCATATATTACTGTTGGTCTACGTTACAACCATCATTTCAGTCTGAGAAGTAGCGTCTGTAGTACAGGATCTGATTTCTTGTTCTCTGCTGCTCAGTCTGAAATAATAAAATTACGAGATGCCAACATATCACCTTGTATTTGAATCATGTCCACTATTATGAGCCATACATTTTGCAGCAGGTATGAAGGATTAACTCAATCTCTCTCATACTTTCTTGCCATTCAGTAATAAGTGTGCTACGATTTGCTCCATTGACACTGCATGTCTTTGCAGAAGGCTGTGGGTTCTCTTCCTGCACCAGGGAGATACATTGATGAGACTAGTGGAGCATAAGGTGGGTGCTGTACTGCTGATTGTGTCTTCCTTCATATGAGATGTTAAACTGATGCCTCATCTGTCTGAGTTGGTCTTAGCTCAGGTAAATTTAAGATCCCATGGCATCTACTGAAAACAGTATGGGAAGTTCCCTGATGAATATCACCTCTGGTCTCCCTTGAAAAGAGGCTACTAGCCTAACCTTTGGACTAATATAGTCAACAAAGGATAAATAAAAAATAATGAAATCCTAACTAGGAGACTTGTACCATCTTGATCTCAGAAAAAAAACACATTCATGGGAGTTGCAATGTGGTTTCCCAGAGCTTTGTCTTTTAATAAATACCACTCAAGTATCACTAAGCAATATCATGCTTGATATAATCTTGTAGCCCTCATAGCTAATACATTAATTTCTCTGTTTAAAGACAGCCAGAGTAGGGAACCGTAGGATCCCTATTTAGCTTCAAACTTGCTATGCCAGCAGTAAACTGCGCATTAATTTCTCTGTAGACATGTGGCCAAACAAAACTGCTGACTGGGAGGGTAGGGCCACAAGCATTTCTGCATCTGCATACCTAATCATCGGGCCCACTGGCCTTATATGCTGCTATTAACTTGTCTGCATTGATTCCATTGTCTGCCATAACCAGCAAATATAAGTGCTGAGCCTTGTGGACTCTAAGCAGGAAGTTGCTCTAACTTGCAAATACAACTGCATGGTATTACTTTATGGTAGAATCTGTGGAAACATATTCATTAATAAGTAAAGAAGTCTTTGACAGTGTCGCATAATGGTGGAACAGCTCTCATGCATGCAAAAGAGTTGATTAAGCACCCTGCTTCATGTAAATAAAATATTTTGGCAAGGCATTTTCCCAGGGACCTCAACTAACATTCTAAATAAATAAAACTCACTGGAGAAATAGATTCCTAACTCACTGAAATCCTAGGAATAAGTTACCACTATAGGGCAAATAAATTACTACTTTGGCTAACTTTAAGGCTAGTATTGATGACTGGATGGGTAGACACACTCTTACACTGGGGTTATCCTGCACAGTCCTGCATGATTTCAGAGATGAGTAATATTAAGTAGTTGAAAGGAGAGGTAGGAACTTTTAAGTGCCTCTGTTTAAAGGAGTATATAATCGTATGGTCCACATGATTGCTTGTCTGGCATTGTTCCTATTAGCATAAAAAAGGCACTATACTTCAAATATGCAACGTGTTACCTCTCTAGTGGTAGAGTTTTTACTTTTTATTCATTATTTTTAAAGTTTCCTGAGTGATCTGATGGGAAAAAAGTAATTTGTCCTTGAATTGTTTTCAATTTTTCCAAAAGAGCTTTGAGCTCCTGCTGATGTTTGTTAAAATGCTTAGTGTTTGCTACTAACTTTCCACATATATATGCTATAATTCCTTCATCCACACTTGCTGCACTGACATTATGAAAATGATTGCTTATCACATTACATGCTCACTCATTTTACATAGAAATCGCTATGCTACACCCTTGCCTAGATATATTAAAAAACATTGTGATACATGCATCATCACAGAGACCTGATTCAGGACCATTTAAAACACATGCAGGCTTTCAATGTCTAGGACACATTCAGGCCTACTGCATTTGCCAAAGTCACTAAAAGTAGCAGTGTCTCCATCTCCAGACTTAAAGAAGATTATGACCTGGATTTCCTCCATGTCCAGTTTATTAACAAAACCTTTATCATATAACTATTGGACCCCCACTATGTCCTTGTCAGCCCATACCTCCTGCTTAACTGTGAGTCCTTGTGTATTAAGGCAAACGTCATTCTCCTAGGAGACATCTACTACACCTCCATGTATGCCCAGATATATCTGAACTTCATCATTATAAATCTGTGGACCAGTTAATCCTCACCCCAAGCAGAGTTGATAAAATCCTGGAAGTTGCACTTACTAATATAGGGCAACTTTGCCACCTCCTCAATTGCAATGCCTTCCTTGGTAAAATCAGACCATATGTCAAGCACATTTACCATAAGACTGAAGCCTGAGGTAGTATCCAAAACTTTGGTATTCGGAGATTATGCAAAAGCTAATCTACTAAACTTTTATTTATTTATTGTATTTTACATTTGTTAACCGGGGGTGTCTGAGCCAAAAAGGCCCTTTTTCAGCAGAGGCCCGGGGAGAAAAGCTCCACAAAGAAAACATACAGATACATTTAGTTATTTAGACGTGATCAGTATACACACAAATTACAAAAGACATGTTTTTACAGTGGAATGCGGCACATCAACAGTTACAGTTGAGTGAACAAACAAAAAATATTAATTTAAAAATAAAGGTAATTAATAGATTTGTGGTGTGGAGCTAAAATTTGGAACATAGGTAGAATACATACATAGTACACAGGTACAGTACATACTTTGTAGATTAGCCAGTGTTTGTGAGTAAGACTGAAAACTATTATCAAGTACTCTAGATTTAGTATGTATACCTTATCCACTTTCACTAGCCTGGGGAGCAATCATGGCACTGCCAACTTTGCTTGAGATGTTGCCTGATGAGGTCTTTAAAGGAGGCTTTGGATGATGTGTTTTGAATGCTAGTGGGGACAGAGTTCCATTTTTTAGCCACTGAACTACTATATAGTGCATCTCCAAAGCTATTGTAGCTGTTGGTGACTTCTAGTAGTAGTTTGCTTGATGATCTAAGAGGCCTTTTGGCTGAGTGATGTTGTACTAGGTTTCTGAGGCAGGACATTTATTGGGGAGGTAATAGATAGAATGACAAGAGGCAGAGCTGATTGTAGGTTAGGAGGTTGGGCAGTTCAAGCCAGTGGAGCTGTCTCAAAGCAGTACAGTGGTGAGTTCTGTATGAGCAATTTGCAGCAAAGTGGGCAATTCTGTTATCGCAGGCTTCTATTCTGCTTAGTTCAGTTTTGTTGAGATTAATCAGAATGGGGGATGCATAGAGTAGGGTGGATAGAAGTTGGGAGCGAGCAATGGCTGATCTTGTGTTGGTTAAGAAATGGTTTGATACAGCAGAGTGATCCCAGTTTGGCATGTACTTTTTTAATATTTAAGTTGAGATAACTATCAAATGTTAAGTGGGAGTCCTATGGTTATTCCCAATAGCTTAGCTTTGCCACTGGAGCAATTGGAATAGCATTTGTGGAGTAGATAGTGAATTGACTGTTATAAGTGTTTTTGTTCGAACTAGTTATAATCATAAATCTAGTTTTCTTTGGATTGAGGATAAGTTGGGCTTTGGTAAGGTAGTTTTCAATGTCAGAAAATGCTAGTTGAGTTGTTCGCAGGAGGGTGGGAATGTTTAGTGCAGCACAAATTAAGGTAGTGTCATCAACTTGAGTGATAACCTGGTTTAATTCAAAAGTATCTTCCATCTTGACCCCATTGCTTATGCAGAATCCTTCACTTCCAAATTCTATGCACGTGTATGTAACTGTATGGGCTCCTCTGTTACCCTTAGAAATAAATACAATGTCAAATTCAAAAATAAGCCCATGTGGTTGAACCCAAATATAAACAAGCTCTGTAGTACAAAAAAAAATCATTGTATGCAAAAATAGATCTAACTTCCCAGATACCAAAAACGGTCTTGTTAGACTAAATAAGGAAGTCTGTATCCATCTCAGATCAACCATAGCCAAATATGAGGTAACATAGCCATGCAAGTGAATGATGATCAAAAAGCCCTTTAATTATGTTAAAAATCTCACAAACAATGCCCGACACTACACAGAGCTATTAGTAAATATATACTTAGTCCCAGAAGACAAGGCCAATCTACTAGTGAAAGAATTTAGCTCAAAGTTCCCTCCCCCAGTAGTCTCAAATCAAACACTCACATCTCCTCCATCCTATTCGTTTTGAGTCTCTGCAGTCGGTGCACCTCCGTCGTATTCATTTTGAGTCTCTGCAGTCGGTGCGCCTCCATCCTATTCATTTTGAGTCTCTGCAGTCGGTGCACCTCCGTCGTATTCATTTTGAGTCTCTGCAGTCGGTGCACCTCCGTCGTATTCATTTTGAGTCTCTGCAGTCGGTGCACCTCCGTCGTATTCATTTTGAGTCTCTGCAATTGGTGCATACTAGTCTGAATTACATAACTGCAGCCGAAGCAGATACTGGGCAATCCCAGTTTTGACTGGTTCTGGCAGTGTGATGGGTTTCAGCAACTGTTTTGTCTTAAGGCATTCTCCAGAGGAAAACTTAATTGGCAAGTTGTTTGTTGACTTGCCTGTATCTGTTTGTGTCACTAACCACCATCTCCATCCTAATGTTAGCTCAAATCTGATGGATTATATCACGCATTTTCATAAACTTGACTGTCAAACCAATTTTAACATTTAATTTCCTCATTTAAAGTAAGTTTCAAACTGTTACCTATGGAATTCCATTGGGCTTCAGAACAGAAGCCAAAGCCCTCCGTCTGAATTACGACCATTTCGGTCAATCCTGCTGTTTGCTTTCATGCCCTTCTTTCTGCCACTGTTATTTGGCCATATCGGTTTTATTTTTTGTTAACGAGCGCACTATATACAAGTAAACAGGGCTCTGTTTTTATTAATGCTTCATTTTTAATGCTCCTAATACCCTTTTATTAGGATTAAGAATGCTAGGGAACATCCCTCTACTCTTTTCAGTAAGTACTATGGGATATTTTACATCCGTCTGAGATAGATTCTTATCAAACGGTTGCTGATAAATGTTTATATGCTTAAATAAAGGGAAAATCTATTGCTTAATTTTTTGTTTTAAAATTCCACATGAAGAAATACAAGAACTACTACTGTATTTCCCCGGAAATAAGATCAGGTCTTATATTCTTTCTCCCGGCGAAATGCGCATTAGGGCTTACTATCAGGGGATGCCTTATTTACCCACACCGTACAACAATCTACCTTTATTCAGTTATTCATGTTCAAAAACTGACATTAATTAATGAACGCAAATCAACATTTCTTCACATACAAAAGTCGAAATTTCTTCATGTACAAAAATTGACATTTATTTTGTACTTTTCTATTACTGGAGAACAGTTCTAATAATGGGATGACAGTTGTGTGAGAATTCTACATAAACAGTGCAAAAAACATTTCAAGTCCAGAATATATGCACCTTGGCTTTCACAGTTATTCAAATACAGTCATGTCATCTTCTTCTGGGACATTGTCGTAAGTGTCCAACCCCCGAATTTTGGCCTGGATTTCTTGCGATTCCATTTCCTGTAGCACCATTGGCCCCAGTCTGTCATGCCTAGCAATTGAGCTCTCCTTAAATGAGCACTGCTTGCCCCAGTACCCTGCTCGTAGTGCATTGGTAACACAACTGTCAGGGATTTTATCCCATGAATTTTTCACCCAAGTCACAACCTCATGCAGGCTAGGCTTCACAAAGTTTCCATGCTGATTTCTCTCCATTCTGTTTTCAGTGTAGTCATTGAGTTCCATGCACAAATGGTCCTTGAATGGTTTGTTTATTGCAATATCAAGAGTCTGGAGATAGGCAGTCATTCCTGCGGGAATCATTATTTGATCTATTC
This sequence comes from Protopterus annectens, assembly GCF_019279795.1. Taxonomy (NCBI): domain Eukaryota; kingdom Metazoa; phylum Chordata; order Ceratodontiformes; family Protopteridae; genus Protopterus; species Protopterus annectens. The sequence continues at coordinate 1,131,648,593 of NC_056748.1, read as the reverse complement.
TTCTCCAAGCAAGGAATTTCTTTGTTTCTTTAGCACAGGGAGTGCTGGCTGAATCCCAGACTAGCAGACCTCTTTCACATCCTCACAAAACAAGTGACAGCATTACATCAACCCACTTCCTTATAACTGCTTGTGTGCACCAGGCGTTTTCAGTTTCAAGAATGTAAATGCCTGAAACACGTTCACTCTTATCTTTCTTGCCCTTACTAATGATTAGAGGTGGGGGTTTTCTTTCCATCTAGAGGAATTGCCAAAATACAGGTAACACTCGTAACCAGTAGAGGGAATTTAGATTGACGAGGCACCCCTCTGATCAATTGTTTGAGATCCTTGGCCCATAAACACTGCAGTTTCATCCATAGTAATCATGTTGGAGAGTTGGTATTTAGAAAGGTCGATGCCATCAACAAAGGACTTGAACGCAAGTGCACGTTTAATAACTTCAGTATCTTCCAGCTTGAACAGTGTTGTTAATCTTCTTAGAGACAGTTCATATCACTGAAGGAAGCCATCCAGCCAATGTTGTGATGCTTTGAATTCTTCTGGGGATATTTCTAACTGTGGTGCCATTGCAAGGGCAAATGCTTGATTATCCCTGTCCACAACCAAAGCCTTTGCTCTCCTGTTAGCAATCCACTCAGAGATGATGTCTTCAAGCTCAGGAAATAATGGTTGCCGACCTGATCCACATTTACACTTCTTAGCATTCCCCTCATCGGCCTGTTGATTGAGGTTAATGTACGCTGCTTGCCATTTTCGGACCATTCAGAGATCTAACTTCTTCTCTTTACAGAAAGCCGTCAGGTTCTTTCCACGAGAGTCCTCCGCAATTCCTTTCTTGTACTCGATGGAATAGCTCTTTTTGCACTCCTCTTGTCTGGGGGGGGGGGGGTTGGGTTAATTGAAGACTTGCGCGACCGGAGTGGCAACACAAAATGGCATCGGTTAGGAAGAGAAGACACTACCACAGCTGCTCGTTACCATGAGCACGCGCTTCCCGCGTGTTGTCTTACTGTGACTGATCAAAGTACACCTGCGTGGGTTTATGGGCCAAGGATCTCAACAGTCAAGTGTGAGTGATTAGGTTACAGTAAGAATCAGAACTGGGGCTTATTTTTGGTGTAGGGCTTATATCATGAACACCCTGGAAAAACCATGCTAGGCCTTACTCTCTGGTTAGCTCTTATTTAGAAAGAAATACGGTATTAAGAAACCAATCTGAAGGTTGTTTTGATTGCTTTGTTGCCAAGTGTTATGAAGTCATTTTTTTTTACTAATTTAAATACACACAAGGTTTTTCAGATTTTTACAAACATTACATAGGTTTATACATTTTACTAGGCTAATGACCACAAGGGCCTTTTTGAGCCTAGCCATGCATCCCAAGTATCTGATAAGTTCTTGTACCCTTGATAACTGTTAGCAGGGGCTTGGCAGATAAAACATTTACAGGTGCCAAACCAGGGGATGAATTTCCTGTTTCCCCATCCAGTTGTCCAAGTCATACTTGAACTGGGTTTGAGAGGAACTCTGCTTCACATGGATGGGGAGCCTGTTTCAGAAAAGGAGTAGCCTCTGGGATTAATACCTGTAGCTCCAGCAGGTTCTATTTATATCACAGGTAAGGATTTAATCTTTACAATGCATAGTTCTGATGCTGTTTGTTTTGCAGATATGCAGGAGGTTCATCAGGATGGGGGGGTCTGACAATGCCTTGCATAACTGGCATAGATCTCCCCTCAACAGCTTGTAGGAGACAAAATACAGGGATAGGGCCTTGAGGTGGTCTGCATATGACATGTTACTTATGTCCTGTATTCCTTTACTGAGGAACGTCTGTGGACATTCCAGTTGTTGGATGTGCCTGGTTAGGTACTCAATGACAGGTCTGATGAATGCCAAATACAGTGGAACAATGACTTTGCTGGTCCTAGATGCCATACTTTTTTATAAGTTGCTCAAATAGAATTATTTTTTTACTACTGTAGATGCATGATGGTCAAAGGCTAGATTACTGTTTGTGTGTACCACCAAGTCCATGACTACTGAGCCAATGCTTAGAAGTGTGTTGTCAATATATTTCCCAGGGGTGGATGACTTTTTGAAGGATATTATGCATTTCTTGGCATTTAGTTTTAGTCTATGGCTGTGACACAAGTTATTTGTCTGTGTCGGCCTTTCTTGGAGAAACTTTATGTTGGTGTGGGATTCTATGATTGCTTGTAATTTGCAATTGTCTGCAAATTTAGTCAGACAGAGGCCATAGCCAGGTCAAGGCAGGCAGTGCCAACAATTTTACCCTCATCCATTGCTTTAGTGACTTTGGCAAAAAAGTCCACCAGGTTGAGTCTTCATACCCTGCTCTTGTTGAAACCAAATTGAGTTGGGTCCAGTGTCTGGAGGTTTCCTCTGTCATTATTAATCATTTCCATAATTATTTCCATGGCTTTACATATGAGACAAGTGAGACTTATGGGTCTATGATTTCCAGGGACGGTAAATGGCTCACCTTTGTGCTGAGGGATTACAATTGCTGCTCTACATTTGTGAGGCATAAAGGCTGCTTGGAGGCTACAGTTAAATAGCAATTCTATAAGTCCTGATAGGTCATGTTTCATGCTATTTAGAAGGCATTCTGGGATATTGTCGGTGCCCATTGATGCAGTGTTCTTGATCTAAGCGATAACACTAAGGAACTGTTCAACAGTGATGGTAGGGGGAGTTGCCTCATGGTATTGAGGGAAGGTTGAGGGGGAGAGGAGGGGTTAATGTTGGAGATGAATTTGTTGGCTGGTAGGTTTGCTATATCTTATGGCTTTCCCTTTTTTAATTTCTCCAAATCTTTTGGGTTTCTAATACCATGATGGGAATGGACCCCATTCCTAAGTCAAAGTACAATTAAGGTTCATAAAGTTAGTATTGTTTGTCAGCCAAAAGTGCTCTTCGCAGCACCTGCAATCTGCCCCAGTAATGACTCCTCCTGCAATTCGGATGGAGTTATATGTATTGGTAATGCATCTAAATATGATTGTAGATTCTTTGTTATAAGACCCATTGCTCCTACCACTATTGGAACTGTCTGGGTATCTTTCTTCCACATTGCTCTCATTTCTGCCTGCAAATCTTGATATTTTATGATTCTGTGTCTTTCTGTACACAAGACACTGTAGTCACTGGGTGTGGCAATTTCAATAATCAATGCTACTTTTGTCTTCTATACATGGGCCACTATATCTGGTTTTCTAGGATATGTCTTCTGAACTGTTGATAATGGGTGTTCCCATGTGATGTAAATTTCATCATTTTCGATGATGCTTTGTGGCTCATGTTTCCAGTGTTTTTCAGCCACTTCAGTACCTTAATGTTTACACAATCCCCAGGGCATTAATCTTGCCACATTATTATGCCTTTCAGTATAGAGTCCTCCTGCTATTAGTATGTCACAACCAGTAACGAGGTGTGTGACTGTTTCCAATTCAGTTTTACAAAACCTACATTTGTCTGTTTCTCCCACATGTTCAATGGCCTTTGTAAACCAACGTGTATGCAGCCCACAATCTTAGGCCACCAATATTAACCTTTCATCTCTTGGTTTGAATTTGCCTCTCCTTAACCATTCCTGCATTCATTTCTGATCAACATGAGTTTTTTCAGAAATTTTCTATACTTGCAACTATATTTATGCATTTTCCACATTTCTTGCCTTCTCATCTGATCCTTCACCTTATATTATTTTGTTTTTTGGCACATTCAGTTGCTGCCTTGTTTTTATCTACTTCTGGTTTGATTTCCATTCCTGCTTGACACCGATATGCTTCTGCTAGATTAAGCAGAGAAGTCATCTTAGATTTATTCTCATATTTCAAAACGTTCACTACTTTTGGGTCTTGTGAGGTCAGAACGTTCACTACTTTTGGGTCTTGTGAGGTCAGAGTATGTATGGAGTCCCATGATTGCAGATTTATAGATGTAATCAATTTCAAGGAGGCCTATCCTTCCTTTGGAACGGGGAATATATAATCTTGGTATGCACTGAGTTTTATAAATCATTTGGTGAGCATGAAGCATCCTCCTTATTTTCCTATCTAATCTATCCAGCATGTTTTGGGGCCAGTCAATCACTAAAAAACTGTAAGTTATGACAGGAAGAGCAAACTAGTTTATAACTTGGATTTTGTTCCTAGATGTCAAAACTATATTTTCAGGATTAAAAGTCTTCTAAAGTATTCCTTACTAAATTGTATTTGCATTTGTTTATGTTTTATTGTTGATCCTTCATCAATTCCGTAATATTTATACATGCCCTCTTGCTTACGTTCTTTTATATCACATTCTTGTCCTAAACTGATGTTTTCCGGGTGCTGCAGTTTTCCTGATTTAAAGGTTGCTTTTGCACACTTATCAAGACCAAATGACATTCTTCTATCATCTGAAAGTTTTGACAACTTGCAGTTATAGCTTTCAGTTCCTCATCTGATGAGCTATACAGTTTTAAATCATTTACAAAGAGGAGCTGAGAAGCCTTTACACTTTGTTGTTTTCTAGGAGCCAAATTATAGCCATGGCTTAAGCTGTTAAGTAGACAGCTTAATGGGTTAAGGGCAAAGCAGAATAGCAGCGGTGACTGAGAGTCAGCCTGGAATATTGCCCTTTGAATTTTTATCCCTGGGATAATAATTTGTCCTTTATCATGACTTAATTGCAAAGTGGCTCAGTAATGACCTCTGCACAGAACTGTATATTGCCTTTGAAATTGCGGACATAGCTTAAGAATGCCTTGTAGGTGTCCTTGGCCTGGGAGGCCAAATTAACCTCGAATTTGGCTTTGGTAGACTTTATCTAGTGAATTGTTTGCTTAGTTTGATAAGAGTGCTTTTACCCTGCTGGGTGCTACACCACCTAAATTTTCTCATACATTTCTTTCTTCTCTTATACAGCTTATTGATGTAGTGATTCTACCAGGGTGGCTTGTTTTTTTTTTTTTATTTTGTTCTGTACTACTTCCTAGTGGGTACAGCTGCCTCTAATCAACTATTAACATGTTTGTGTAGGGTTTCTTTGAACAGTTTTGTGTAGGCAGTAGTGCTCTCAGGGTTTATGGGGGGGCTTGAAATTTTGCTAGGGTATCACTTGAAAGTAGGAAATTAGCCTTAGAGTAGTTACTGAAGAATATTCCAAGGTTACCAGGGGTTCCAAGGTTTATGGTTACTTCAAAGGTGACCAGTTTGTGGTGTGACCTTACCAGAGAAGGCATTACACTAGGTGGTATGCAGCACCCTCTGATATTAGTGAGGACCCAATCCAGTATGTCTGCCCCCCTGGTTCATGTATTGGCAATTTGATCCAGGGAGTTTGTGTTTATAAAATCCAGGAATCTCTGTGCCTGTAAATCTGGTGTTGTATAAGATTTCCAGTTAATAGTCGAGTAATTAAAGTCACCCATGAGTATTGTATTAGGTTTGATGGTGAGTTTCCAATAAGTTTAAATACATGCTATGGGTTTACTCGGTCATAGAGGCGGATCGATAATTCACAAGGAAAGTGGTACTGGGATTTTGTCTATGGTGATTTGAACTAGGAGAAGCTCAAGTGCATTGTCCTGTTTGACCAATCTTGTGGTACATTTATTTTTATGTAAATTGAAACACCTCCACATTTAGTCCTGGTCTGTGTAGTAGTTGGTCTAAAAGTGTGAAAGGCATTACAGCTTTGCACTGCTGATGTGCTGTCCTCCGCTTTAAACCCTGTTTCAGTGTCATGCACTATGAAGTGGGTGATTTCTTTTTCAATGTATATGTAGTGCTGCCTATGTGGGTGAAACATCTAGTCATTTCAAGGCGAGAATCGTATTATACAAGTGATATAAGGTGCAATGTGGACAGAAGTGCTTTATGAAACATAGATTGCATCCTACTAATGCAATTTTTAGTTTTGTAGGTGGATAGCTCATCTTCTCCAAACAAATTTGATAAGCTGAAACGTTTTGCATCAAAAGAAAGAAATGATTTTTATCGAGGGACACGTGGCAAATGTATGAATGAAATTGTTTAATTTATAATTTACTTGCTATTTACATTTTCTAACTTTTTTATACAATATTTATATTGTTTGTATAGACATGTTTATATTTAATGTTTGTATAGACATGTTTATATTTAATGTCTGTATGGACATGTTTATATTTAATGTTTGTATAGACATGTTTATATTTAATGTTTGTATAGACATGTTTATATTTAATGTCTGTATGGACATGTTTATATTTAATGTCTGTATGGACATGTTTATATTTAATGTTTGTATAGACATGTTTATATTTAATGTCTGTATAGACATGTTTATATTTAATGTTTGTATGGACATGTTTATATTTAATGTTTGTATAGACATGTTTATATTTAATGTCTGTATGGACATGTTTATATTTAATGTTTGTATAGACATGTTTATATTTAATGTCTGTATGGACATGTTTATATTTAATGTCTGTATAGACATGTTTATATTTAATGTCTGTATAGACATGTTTATATTTAATGTCTGTATGGACATGTTTATATTTAATGTCTGTATGGACATGTTTATATTTAATGTTTGTATAGACATGTTTATATTTAATGTCTGTATGGACATGTTTATATTTAATGTCTGTATAGACATGTTTATATTTAATGTTTGTATAGACATGTTTATATTTAATGTTTGTATGGACATGTTTATATTTAATGTCTGTATGGACATGTTTATATTTAATGTTTGTATAGTTATGTTTATATTTAATGTCTGTATGGACATGTTTATATTTAATGTCTGTATAGACATGTTTATATTTAATGTTTGTATATATTTAATGTTTGTATAGACATGTTTATATTTAATGTTTGTATAGACATGTTTATATTTAATGTCTGTATGGACATGTTGATGTCATTATATGGTAAACATTTATAAATTGATTTGTATTATTTGTGTACTTGGTCCTTTTAACGAATGTGTTCTTCCTGCCAGTTCTGATTGAAATTTGGGTGTGCAAAAACGTATGTATGCACCAAAGAAGCTCCTATTGTTGGGGTGAAACCTGGTTTGCACTGCTATGATATGGTGGTGCTTGATCTAACAAAACTTTATGATGTTTCAGTGCTGTGTCTTTGGTTTGTTGTATATAATACACACACACACATATATATATATATATATATATATATATATATATATATATATATATATTTAAATTGTTTATAAAATCACCTTTTTAGTATATAAACGTTATGCTGGAAAAGGTAAGATTAGATGCATTTGATGCAGTAGACGTACCAGACTTGAAGTATTTAGAGTTGAAAACTTTGTTTCTTATGGTATTCCTTTCTGGTAGTAGAGACTATTTTCAAGACCTTCAAGACAAACGCTATATACTTTTCTGTAATGACTATGTATGAATCAGATTAGAGCCAACATCATGCGTAAGGAAATACATGTACTGTATGTGAGTCGGTCTTCTTTCAGTCACCCGTAAACTCCTTTCTCTCATGTATGAATATAAGGGAGTACATTGTCTTCATGTTCTAGGTATTTAGAAACAAGGCATTACTTAGCAAAATAAAAAAAAACATGATATTAGGAAAATATACCAACTGCTCACCTTCTTTGTGAGAGGCAGATGAACTTGTCCTTTAGTTAAGCAGATCATGTTGAAATTAATTTGCACACTTGACTTTTGTCATGACAAATGCAACAAATATGCTGGTATGTCCAGCCATGTTACATCTCACAAGAAGCTCTGCCATGCCATCTGCATACTTCAGTGATGTCTCTGAAGACATTACAGAATCAACAACTTGGACATATACTGAGACATTCATGAAACATTACAGATTGGATACCCTGTCTAGTGGGAGGTCAGTGTCTTCTGCATCTATCCTCTAGATATCCTGTAGTGACCAAGTTGAATACCATATAGGTATTGCTTGAGAAACAGTGCATGTATTATATTTAATGCAGAAATGACTCTCACAAAGTCACATCTGTATGAAGTAATTGCTGTCGAACTGTATGCATGGACATTCACCATGCCCTCCTTTTCTTTTACAATGGATACTGCTGTGCATTTTTTATTGTAAAGCAGGTAATATGTTCTGCACTGCTATTATTCATGCAACATAAATGCCACTAAATTGTCATATTTGGAGAGCAGAAAGGGTGCATATCACTGCTGTCTAAACTGGAGACTGTGCTTACAGTCCAGTAAAAGGGACCAGTGCTGGTTCAAGTAACGATGCATTTCTACATGAAAAGGGCAATCTGGTGCTTCATGTGGTCAAAGGCCCATATATTAGCAGAGCTATAGTTATGTGGAGTACTGCCCATTGCTGTACTGTTATAGTGAATATTTAATACAGCTGTACTATTGCAGTACAGTTTTGATGTGGGAAAAGGACAACTTATTGCAGACCTTCAGCAGATGCTTATTGATTTTCACTGATCAAAACTCCCTGTACTGTTTATAGTCTATTGTGTTAATTCTCAAATGTATACATTGTGATGGATGAATACATTATTTGTTTGGAAATCATGCTGTCATGGAGTACAGGCTGGGGGCTATATAATGGTTAAGGTGTTTGTCTCAAAGACATAAGGTACAGGGTTTGATTCTCACCTTATGAAGAGCAATTGACTCAGCTTTAAACAGCCCACAAGGGCAGCTAGCCTAGTATTTATCTGTGAACAGTCAACATTATCTGCTCTTGTAAAAAAGCTTTACTTTTTTATAAATTGTAGTTAATTGCATTGGTAATTCATTTCTTACTGAATGTGTGGTTTTCAGTGTATTTGTGGCTATTCACTGTGAGTGGTCCATGACTGATTGGGAATTTATGTAGATAACCTTTGTGAGATGTCTAGGATCCTTTGAAGCAATGATGGTCTATTATTAGGTTCATGTACCTTTAGAAAAACTCACCTTAGCTGTACTATATTAACCCCCATTAACAACTCTTCTGTTGCACAGTTTTGCATACCAAATATCTTTTCTCCTCCAAAACAAGTGTCCTACGTTGCATTTCAAAGTGAAAACCATAGTGTAAATGAGAAAACAGAACCAAAATAAACCCTTTCATTCAACAATATACAAAGTGAAATTCTTCAGACTATACATACATAAAATGTTCCTCTTAAGTAGAAAATAGTCATGAATTATTCTAACTGGAACTCTTGCCTTAAAATTAAAAATAAACCAGTCATTGACCGTATAAGTTAATGTTGCAATGGTTTTAATTAAAAAAGCCAGATTGATGTCACCTTTTAAACCTGGGTCTCTAAATGCATTGAATCAAAATTGCCAAATCAATTCAGCATCCATATACCCCTGTTAGTCACCATTTATACTTTCTAAACAAAAATGGAGCATTTAGGAGACTGATAGGACAGGATATTTATGCTGTGAATTCTCCTGATGAGAAACCTTTATGGGTGTTCCATTTGTTGCAAGTGTCTGGTTAGATACACGCCAAAGGAGGCATTGTATTCGGTGACATGTCAGATAAGGGCCAAGTGGAATGGTGCTATAAATTATTTAAACCTGGATGCCATACCATTGCCTACAAGTGGAGCAGTGGTGCAGTAGTTAATGTTGTCACTTCACAGCAAGAGGTTCTTCAGTTCAATTCTCTGCTGGGGTGCCTTCTGTGTAGAGTCTGCATGTCCTCCCTGTGTTCATGTGGGTTTCCTCTGGGTACTCCAGTTTCTTCCCACATTCCACAGACCTGGATCTGGAGCATTTCTCCTTGGGCCTCTGCTGAAAATAGGCTCAGTCCTAGTTAGACTTTCCTGGTCAGTGAATGGTGAATAAATAAAATAAGTAACAGAATGATTTTCTTACTAAATTAGCTACATGCTGGTCATAGGCCAGATTGCTGTCCACATATGTTCCCAGATCCCTTACTACTGGGTTGACACTTAGTGGTGTTTTATCAGTGAAATAATTAACTTGGACAGTTTCCCAAAGGGCATTATAATGCATTTTTTGGCATAGAGTTTTAGGCCATGGTTTTGGCACAGGTCAGTTGTCTGTTAAACCCTCTTGCAAAATGTTGGTGCCTTTGGAAGAATCTCTCTCTAATAGCTCCCAATTTATAGTCGTCTGTGAACATGGTTAGCTAGAGGCCTTGAACATTAGTCTTGCCTTCCAAAAAATAGATGCCAGACAAAACTGGGTCCAGCATGGACCATGGTGTAATCTTCTGGTGATCTGTCTCTTGGTGGATGTGGTCTCACCGATCCTGACTTCTTGAGTCCTGTCTTTGAGCCAGTTGGCAATCTAGTGAGTTATGTAGGAATTTATGTCTGGGCTAGGTCAAGATACACAGTATGCACTGTTTTACTGTTGTCCATTGCCTTGGTTATCCTCTCAAAGAAGTCTACCAGATTAAGTAGGCATGACATTCCCTTAAAGCCAAATTGGGATGGGTCAGTAGGTTGCCAATGTCCCTGTTTATCATTTGCATAATAAATTGTTCCATGGCTTTGCATATTAAGCTTGTTAGACTAATTGGTCTGTAGTTCATTGGGTCAGTTGATGGTCAGCCCTTGATGGGGGGGATGACTGTTTTGGTCCTCCATTCACTTGGAATGTAGCCTGTTTCAAAACTGTAGTTGTAGTGCCTCAATTGGTCCTGATAGGTTGTGTTTGACTGTTCTGGGAGCAACCGGGGATGTTGTGAGAGGTGCTCTTGGCTTTAGTGGGTGCTGCCAGCACCTTGTCTCTGCTAATAGTTGGGAGTAGTATGTTGGATGGGATTTTACCTGTTGGAGATGAGAGGAGGAGTAGCGGATGAAGTTTGACATGAACTTATCAGCCAGTAGTTTGGTGACGGTAGTACCATTCACCACCAGTTTAGCTCACTGCTGTGTGTTACTTTAAAGATAACACCCTGCTGTGTTATTTATCTTTAAGATTCTGGATGTAGCTGATTAAGGCCTTGTAACTGTTCTTGGCCTGCAAGGCTTTCTTGACCTCATAGCTGGCCTTGGAGTTAATTAGACCTCTTAGTTTGTTTAATTGCGTATGTGAGGACTTGTCTTTAAGCACGTTGCTCTTCCTGATTTTTACCATGGGTTTCCTTCCTCTTATTTACTCTAGGCGAGGATTCTATGAGTGTTTTTTTCTGGGTTTACTTCTGGCAGGTACGGCAGCCTCTGTGCAGCCATTCACATGTTTGTATATGGACTCTGAATAATTCTGCATAGGTAGCTAAACTGTCAATTAATAGGATGCTGTTTGTCTGTTACTGGTTTAGCTTGGTTTTCTAAGTTGATTTTTACTTCAAAGGAGACAGCTTTGTGATCCAACCTCATTAGTGAGGATGTGACATGGAGATGGAGAATGTATAGTTTTGGTATGCACTGATTTTTATAAATCATTTGGTGAGCATGAAGCATCCTTCTTGTTTCCCTCTCTAATCTGTCCAACATGTTTTGGGGCCAGTCAATCACTCCAAAACTGTAAGTTAGGACAGGAAGATCAAATTGGTTTATAGCTTGGATTTTGTTCCTAGATGTCAACGCGGATTTCCAGATGAATTTAAGTCTTCCTTACTAAGTTTTATTTGCATTTGTTCATGTTGTATTGCTGTTCCTTCATCAATTCCCAAATATTTATACACTCCCTCTTACTGAAGTTCTTTTATATCACATTCTTGTCCCAAATTGAGGTTTTCTTGGTGCTGCAGTTTTTCTGCTTTAAAGGTTGCTTTTGCACATTTATAAAGACTAAATGACATTCTTATATCCTCTGGCAAAGTTTTGACAACTTCCAATTGTGCTTTCAGTTCCTCATCTGATGAGTTTTAAATCATCAACAAAGAGAAGATGAGAAGTCTTTATCCTTTTCTGCTTTCTAGGAGCCAAGTTATAGCCATGGTCTAAGCTGTTAAATAGGCAGCTTAATGGGTTAAGGCCAAGGGAGAATAGAAGTGGTGATGGAGAGTCACCCTGGAATATCCCCCTTTAAATTTTTATCCTTGGAATAATGATTTGTCCTTTATCATGGCTTAATTGCAAAGTGGTCTGCCACTGTTTCATAGTCACTGTAATGTAGTCAGTCAATGTAGGTTGTATCTTATACATTTTTGAATGTGGGATACTATCAAATGCTTTTTTGTAGTTAATCCATGCCATACTTAAATTCTTCCTCTTTTTACAGTTCTCCACTATGTCTTTAACAAATGATCCTTTGTTCCATATGACTTTCTTTTATTGCCCTTTAGTTCTATTGCCATAATTGAGTTTTCTTCTAAATGACTAAACTTGGTCAGCATCAATTCCAGTGTATAGTTTATACATACAAATGTCACTAAAATAACTGAAATACCATCCTTGTAGAAAATGCACTCAGGAAGTAAAAATAAAAATCAGTAATGTATTAGTATTAAGCGCTTTCATCTCCTGTAAGAGACTCCATCTCAATACAACTTCCTACTAAAACAAACCATTTAAATACTTTCAATTAATGACATAACTGAACCTCACTAATTCCAAAAAGTTTTATACATAATATTAAAGAAACCATGTCATAAAAATGTTGAATACATTTAAAAACCCTACTAAAATTCACATATAAACATATAGTATCTACTTACTTATAATATAAAACCCAAATTCACATACATAAATTTATCATGTTTAAAATTATACATATATATATATATATATATATATATATATATATATATATATATATATATATATATATATATATATATATATATTATTAAAATCTATTAGCCCTTTCCAACAACATGGGAGCAATATAAATAGTCTCATTCAGAGCGGGTGGAAACATTGCAGCTAACTTGTGCTGCCACCAAGTTTCCCTTTTCTTTAATAAGTTCTTCCAGTCTCCACTCCTAGGGTTCATTTTGACAATGTCCAATATTCCAAACGCAAATTTCACAAACCCTGTACAAGTGAGGGAATGCTTGCACAAAGCACTGGATAATTTATGATTTTTTTATATCATTGTTGTGTTCATACACACTGTTTTTAACATAAGTTCTGTTTTTCCCACATAATAGTGAGTATATGACACACATACTGCCAAATAAACTAATCCAGTGGTATTACAATTTCCCTTCTTGAATGTAATTTTACTTTTCAAGTTATTGTTCAAACCCAGACTAACCTTCTTGTTAATGTATGGGCATTGTACACACATCCCACATGGTCTAGTGCCTAAACCCACCACCTCAGGCCTATCTATTTTCATTTCAAAAAGCTTTTTCAGGTTTAGACCCATCCTATTAATAAACATTGGTTTCTCTCCCACTTTGTTGAAAATGTTCCTGTGTGTTCTAAAAATATTCCTGTTAGATTCCATCACTTTTTTTATACTATTGGTATTCCAACTGTACTGCAATACACAAGTTTTTTTCAAACTTTTTAGTCTGAAGGCCATCCCTGGAATGGTTCACACTTGTAGTGAAATCCACTACTTTATACAAAACACCCCATTTCACATGTACTTCATTCAACATTTCATCTACTAAATATTTAGGGTATCCCCTATCTTGGAACATACTAGAAACCTTTTCTAGTTCAGGGCCCAAATCCTCCAAATGCGAAGTCATACGGGTCACCCTGAAGGCCTAACCCTTAATACTTCTCTTTTGTCCCATGGGGTGCTTACTTTGAAAATGCAAATATGCATTGCAAAAAGTGTCCTTTCTATATATTTTAGACCTAAAAGCATCAATTTCTTTCAAAATATAAGTATCCAGGTAATTTATACCTTTGGTATCATACTGATATGTAAAATCCAAAATATCCGTGCTGGAATTCAAATACTGAAGAAACCTAGGAATGTCAGGCTCACCACCCTCCCAGAGGATAAAAATGTCATCCAAATAATGTCCATACAACTTGACACTACCCCAAAAAGCACAATTGAATACATACTGATTCTCCCAACCTAGAAGGACCAAGTTGGCATACACAGATGAACACACTGCCTCCATGGCTACACCCCTGATCTGTTGTTAGTACTCTCCCTCAAACCAAAAAATTGTCTAAGACACTGCTCATCATCTCACAGACCAGTGTAGCCATGCCATGTTCCAGTTCAGATTCCTGAAATAAAACTTATTCAAACAACATGATACCTTCCCCCTTGGGAATACTGGTGAACAAATCTTTGATATCTAGTGTTAAAAAGATAATGTTCTCTGTCCATAACTCTGTTTTTATTAAACCCAAAAATTCCCAAGAATCCTTTTCTAAGTGGGGGGTCTTATCAACTACATGCTGTACACAGGAATCTATTAACATAGCCAAGAGATGAATTTTGGATTACAGCAGGAGACAGGGTAACTTAACAGATTGAGAATACAACCTCTTATTGGATTTAAGGAAAGACAAACAGATACGTGTCATGGTTCCAGACAAAGGGGGAGGGATAGTGCTATACAAAAGTTTAGATTATTTGAATGAGATGCAGAATTTACTTTTTGATGAGACTACCTATTTGGGTGTTTCTAGAAATCAAATTAATATTTCCTATTCTAGGATTGATTCATATCTTGAGGAATATCTGCTGGATATAAGAAATGATGTTGAGCTATATGAGTTTTGTATAGAAGTTACTCTGTGATACCGTTTTTTCGGTATACCCAAGATTCATAAAATTGTTTCAAAACCACCATTTAGACCTATTGTGGCAGCCAGGGGCTAGAAAATTCATCCTTTGGCTGTGTTACTAGTGTACAGCATGTGGTTGATAAGACACCCCCCTCCCACTTAGTAAAGGATTCTTGGGAATTTTGGGGTTTAATAAAAAGAGTTACAGACAGAGAACATTATCTTTTTAACAATAGATGACAAAAATGTGTTCACCAGTATTTCCAATGGGGAGGGTCTCATGTTGTTTGAACATGGCATGGCTACACTGATCTGTGAGATGAACTGCTGAATCCTACACTAAGCACTGTACGAGCACATCCACTCATGCATGAATCATGCCATCCCAAATAGAACCAAGATGCTTTCCTCCAAAAAAAGGAAGCCAATCTGGTGGTCCCCTGCCATAAACAAATTTTACAACAAAAGGAAGAAACTGTTGCAGAAAAGAGGAAAATCCCAGGATGCAAAAAACTCCCTTACCAGCCTCAGTAAGAAGCTGAGATCCCTCATAAAATCCTCCAAAGCTAGTTACGAAAATAAAATTGCCAAAGATTCCAAAGACAACCACAAGGCATTCTATAACTACGTCAAGAATTTAAATGGCAATGCTCAGATATGCTCTGAGCTAAAACAGAATGGCCTTAAATATACTGATCCCAAGGATATTGCCAATATCCTGGCAGATCAATTAATTGCCAACTTCACCTCCCTCTCACCCCCTAAACGGCTCATCTCAATACTGGAAGATTGCCAAATTCCGGTAATAACGGCCACACAGGCACAAAACGCACTCTCCAAAGCTAGGAATACAGCATCCATGGGACCAGATCACATCCTGGGTTGTGTACTACATGAACTACAAAATGAACTGGCACCTCACCTAAGTGTCATGTTTAATGATAGCCTCACCTCAGGCTTCATGCCCACTGAGTGGCGCACAGCTACACTTATCCCACTCCAGAAGGGGGGATCCACCTTGGATCCCGTGAACTACTGCCCCATCAGTCTGATGAGCCTGATCTGCAAGGCCATGGAACGCATTATCATGGAACTTATAAACATAGAGCAAAAAGAAAAAGAGCCAGCATACAGTGACCTGAAACACGTTTATTGGTGGTAAACCATAAAAAACAACAAAAGAATCAGACCGGTTTCGGCCAAATCAAATCACAGCCTTCATCAGTGTAAAGAAGCATCATCAATTGTTGAACCTTAAATATACCCATCTTAACTCTCATTGGTTGTGTCTAAAATATTCATTTAAACCAGGTGGGAATAACCCACCCAGTTTAACAATCCATTTTTTCTCTTTAGTGTTTAAAATAGAGTGCCACCCTGTCTTGTTGGATCTGTTGCCCTTAATTATATCAATAATCATGAAAGAAAACTTGGCAGTTTTATGAACCAAATGGTGTTTGTAAAGTGCATTATTAGCCTTTTTGTTTTTAATATTGCTGATGTGCTCAGAAATTCTAATTCTGAATGGATGGGAAGTTTGACCAACATAAAATGAACCACACTGGCATGTGGCCAAGTACACCACCCAATCACTGCTACAGTTAGCGAAAAAATCTAGATCATAAACCAATGCACAATTTCTACTAGAGAACTGTTTGGATTTATTCACTTTATCACAATTGGTGCAATGGCCACATGGAAAGCAACCTAATAATGGATCACCTGTCAATGTGGTCTGCAAATATTGTGGATGTCGATCCATAGAACCATGTTTGTAGTGATTAAAACAAGAACCAAGGTTTCTCCCTTTACGAAATGAAAATAAGCATCTGTCAGGTATCATATTTGCTACTTCATGGTCACATTGCAATATGTTCCAATGTCTGTGTATACTCTGTATTAAATGGTCAGTATTCCTGGCATAGGTAGTAGTAAATCTGAGGGGTGCAGTGTTTGTACTAGTATGGTCCTTATAACCCAATAGATTTTGCCTGTCTAAAGAATTGACTAAATTACTAGCTCTTAATACATGACCCATGCAATACCCCCTGGATCTAAACCTATCAATAAGATCCTTCCTCTGTAGTAATCCTCCGGATTAACTCTCCCTTAGCTAGTGAGCATCTTCTTTTTTCAGGTCTAACCTTTTAAACCTAGATGACCTTCATGGTCAGACTAGAAAGAGAAAAAGCATGTTGTAGTCTGTGTCTGTTATTTTTCTCTTAATACTTAGCCTAGTCTATTTTTATATACTTTATAGTATCTTCTCTTTTGTTAAACTACCAAAGGAGATTAAATTTGTATTCTTTGAACATGTACTTTCCTACTGTTAATGTGGAGCTTTTCTCCCTGGGCCTCCACTGAAAATGGACATGTATCCAGTCGGTCAACAAATGTAAAATAAATAAAATAAATAAATAAATAAATAAAATAGTTGAAATGAGGAATCATGAGAGCAAATCCGCTTCATTCGAATAAATTGTGATTTGGGGATATTGCATGCAACACGTGAAAACTTGACGCATGAAGGATGGTGTTGTACTCAGGATGCTTCCTGAATACTTCCGTGCCTAATGTATGATCAGATAGTCTAGTGATTAAAACCTCTAGAAAAGTGATAGTATTCATATCATGATGAACAGTGAACTGCAACCCCATGTGTTATTATTCAAATAGGATATAAAATCATGTAAGCCCTGTATATCACCTTTCCACACCATCCAACAGTCGTCCAAGTAACGTCTCCAAATATCAATATGTTCTAAGAAAAAATTGTTATGGCAATCATAGATAATATGTTTTTCCACAAAGGCCATAAATAGATCCGCATATATCGGAGCAAACGAAGCTCCCATAGTGGTGCCTTTTGTTTGCCAATAACAGTTATTCTCATAGAAGAAGACGTTACTTGTGAGGACATATTTGGCTAAATTAACCAAAAAAAAATTGAAATTCGGTTGGTATAGGCCCACCACATCCAGCCAATAGGACAAAGACTCCAAACCTGCTTGGTGTGGAATGTTAGTATATAAAGAACTGACATCAAGAGTACACATCAACCAATCTGGCTCCAACTGGCTATCTGAGATAATTTGTAGAAAATTGGTAGTATCATGTAATCGTGAGCGTACTAAATTGAGCAAAGGCTTCAGGTGTTGGGTGAGATATAACGACAAAGGTTCCGTAATGTACCCTTTTCCTGATACAATAGGTCTACCAGGTGGATTAGTGGGGTTCTTGTGAACTTTGGGTAGAAAATAAATATATTGAGTTGCTGAATCTTGAACAATAAGCTGTTGTAAAATATCAGTAGTAATAATAGCTTCATCCCTAGCCCAAAACAAGAACTCCTCAATTTGTTTTTTAAACCTAAAGGTTGGATTGATGGCAATTGGAGAGTAATATCTCTGGTCCAAAAGTTGTCTGTTAGCCTCATTGTCATAATCACACCAATTTAAGATAACTACGGCCCCATCTTTATCAGCAGAAATAATGAAAATATTTTTGTTGTTCTGCAGTTCCAGAATGGCTTCTTTTTCAGCCAAAGAAATGTTGTTGGATTTTAGACGTACATTAGATCTAGAAAAATGAAGATCTTTGAGAATACTATTCTGGAAATGATGTACCAACGGATGCATTGGTGGGTTAAAAGATTTGCGATATACAAATCTATCTCCACTGTAGTTACCAATGTCACCAAAAAATAATTTAAGATTTAGATTTCTACAAAATGATACCACATCCTGAGCCAATATATCCTCAGAAACCATGAAACCAGGTACAAAAGAGAGTTCCTTTATTCAGTACTGACAGTTGGATAGGTGATAAAACAAAGTCAGACAAATTTAAAACATTTATGTTTGCATTAGCATTTATTTCTGCATGACCATTTTCAACAGACTTTGTATATTGTTTATGCCTCCTATGTTTCCTCCCCCCACGCTGGTATCTGGGCCTAAAGGGATTGGCCTCAGTGTCCTTTTGGGAGACGGTGAGCCTGATACTGACTGCAGCTCATTATTGGTGCATGATGAAATATCCTCAGTTGATGAGCCAGAAACCGGACTCGATTTCCTGAGGATAGAACAAGGTCTTTTTCTTTTGGGAGTCCTTGTGGAATTGGATGTAAATCTGACGTGTTTAGTATAATTTACAAAAGGATTAGCACTCTGGTAATCAGCCTGATCCCTTTGAAATTTTTTGTTTTTCCTGTTACGTAGTTGTTCCTCTAAGATATTAATGTCTGTCGCTACCTTATTAAGTTGTTTGTTAAAGAAGGTTTCATTGACTTCTTTGAAAGGCAGTCCACACAGCCTATCTGGACCTCGCCAAGACCTTTGACACCATCCCCTACTCTGGAATCATAGATGATGGATTGCCAGCTGGCTTACTGACAGAACCCACACTGTAAAAGTAGCCAACTCCAAATCCAGCTCCAGACAAGTGACAAGTGGAGTACCTCCGGGTCAGTTGTTTGGCATCTACTTCTCTGAAGTACAGGCCAACACTAAGGGACTCTGGCTAACAAAGTTTGCAGATGACTACAAACTTGGAGCCATTATTGAATCCCCATATGATGTGGATACTCTACAAAAGGGCCTTACAGCAACAGATGGGCTCAAGCTCAATGCTAAGAAATGTATAGTTATAAAAACATGTAGTGATAAGAGACTTAGAGACACAGGTGGACAGTGGTCTTGTGGCACACCTCATTAGTAAGGGCTTTTCATCCAGAAAAAATTAGGTTGTTGTCCCACAGTACTCATCCCTCATTAGACTCATTATAGAATACAATGCCCCATTTGGTATGTACCAATCAAGACATCTGCAACAACTGGAAAGGCCGCAGAAATACTTCACTAAAGGAATCACAGGCTTAAAGCAGATGCCCTATGCTGACTGCCTTATGCGACAGAGTATAGCTGGAGTTTATCATCTACTCAGAGGTGATCTCTGCTTAACATACAAGGCCATGTCAAACCCAGAGCTGTTGGACGGATCTAAACCTTGTCATCACAATAAACAAAACATGCTGGAGCGATAGGTTCCTGAGATTAGACTGCCCATACATGTCAAGCAAGAGTGCCTCTTTGGCTCTCTTCAAAAGGAACCTTGATGATTGGATGGGAGAAAGGAAATTAGTAAATGGTCTGGGAAGAAGTAGCCAGGGAATTGTTATGACTAGGCTTGTATAGGCCCTAAGGCCAATAGCCTAGTACCACCCTATGATGAGCATTGTCTTAGACAATAATTTTTTATGGTTTGAGCGAGAGTACTATCAACAGGTCAGGGGTGTAGCCATGGGGGCAGTGTGTTTGCCTGTGTATGCCAACTTGGTCCTTCTAGGTTGGGAGAATCAGTATGTATTAAATTGTCCTTTTTGGAGTAGTGTCAAGTTGTATGTACGTTATTTGGATGACATTTTTATCCTCTGGGGAGGGTAATGAGTTTGAAATTCCTAGGTTTATTCAGTATTTGAATTTTTTGGATTTTACATATCAGTATGATAACAAAGGTATAAATTACTTAGATACTTGTATTTCCAAAGGAATTGATGCTTTTAGGTCTAAAATATATAGAAAGGATACTTTTTGCAATCCACATTTGCATTTTTCAAAGTAACCATCCCATGGGACAAAAGAAAAGTATTGTTAAGGGTTAGGCCTTCAGGGTGGCCCGTATGACTTTGCATTTGGAGGACTTGGGCCCTGAACTAGAAAAGGTTTTTAGGGGTGGGAGGTTGTCATAATGGTTAAGGCGTTTACCTTACAGACACAAGGTGCTGGGTTTGATTCTCACATGGGGCAAGTGGCTAGGCTTAAAATGGCCCACAAGGGCACTTAGCTTAGTACTAATCTATAAACCTATATGTTCCTGTATATTCCAAGATAGGGAATACCCCAAATATTTAGTAGAAGAAATTTTGAATGAAGTACATGTGAAATGTGGCATTTTTTTATAAACCACTCCTGGGGGTGGGTTTCACTACAAGTGTGAACCATTCCAGGGATGATCTTCAGACTAAAAAGTTTGAAAAAACGTGTGTATTGCAGTACAATTGGAATACCAATAGTATAAAGAAGTGATGGAATCTAACTGGAATATTTTTAGAACAAACGAAAATTTTCAACAAAGTGGGAGAGAAACCAATGTTTATTAATAGGATGGGTCTAAACCTGAAAAAACATATTGAAATGAAAATAGATAGGCCTGAGATGGTGGGTTTAGGCACTAGACCATGTGGGATGTGTGCACAATGCCCATACATTAACAAGAAGGTTAGTTTGGTTTTGAGCAATAACTTGAAAAGTAAAATTGCATTCAAGAAGGGAAATTGTAATACCACTGGATTAGTTTATTTGGCAGTATGTGTGTCATATACTCACTATTATGTGGGAAAAACAGAACTTATGTTAAAAAACAGAGTGGATGAACACAACAATGATATAAAAAATCATAAATTATCCAGTGCTTTGTACAAGCATTCCCTCACTTGTACAGGGTTTGTGAAATTTGTGTTTGGAATATTGGACATTGTCAAAATGAACCCTAGGAGTGGAGATTGGAAGAACTTATTAAAGAAAAGAGAAACTCAGTGGCAGCTTAAGTTAGCTGCAATGTTTCCACCTAGTCTGAATGAGACTATTTCTATTGCTCCCATGTTGTTGGAAAGGGCTAATAGATTTTAATAATATATATATATATATATATATATATATATATACATATATATATATATATATATATCTATATGTATAATTTTAAACATGATAAATTTATGTATGTGAATTTGGGTTCTATATTATTATAAGTAAGTAGATACTATATGTTTATATGTGAATTTTAGTAGGGTTTTTAAATGTATTCAACATTTTTATGACATGTTTCTTTAAGATTCTGTATAAAACCTTTTGGAACTAGTGAGGTTCAGTTATGTCATTCATAGAAAGTATTTAAATGTTTTGTTTTTAGTAGGAAGTTGTATTGAAGTCTCTTACAGGAGATGAAAGCGCTTAATACTAATAAATTATTGATTTTTATTTTTACTTCGAGTGCATTTTCCTCAAGGATGGTATTTCAGTTATTTTAGTGACATTTGTGTGTTTTTTACTTGGTATGGTGTTCCTTGGTGTTTGTATAGTTTATACATAGTTTGAATGCAACTTATTGTTCTATATTTGTTAAGGTAGGTTGCAGGTTCACGCTCAAGTAGGAGCATTGTTTCCCCTGTTAGCCAAGTTGGGGTGTCTTTGGGGTGCACATATAAATCGTTTTTACTCCTGGCTAAATCTTTGTGCAAAGATGTTAATACTTTTAACCAGAAGTGAGGTACTGCAGCTGGGCCTGGGGTTTTCCAATTTGAGGCTTTTCTTTGTTTCAATCTCTCTGGCTATACTTCATCCCATTTCATATCCTGTACCTTTAAACTTCTTATTCTGTCTTTTACTTTTTCTCTCCATTTAGCATCTTGATGGATCTTCATAGCTACTTCTCCAAAATGTATCTCTTTCTTCTTTTTTTGGTGGTCAGGTCATTCCTTTTACCTTGTTTCCCATTTCTCTATAAAACCTTTTTTGGGTCATGAATAAATTGCTTGTTTTGTACTTTTCCTTTATATTTATCTGCATATCTTCTACGTTTTTCCACCTGTGTTGAGATTTTTAGTTTATTTGAGATGGTGCATGAGCAATCCTGATCTGTTCTACTACTACACATTGATTTTATCATGTCTGTCTTTCTAAATATTTTTGTAGATCTGTTCCCTCTTCTATACCCTTCAAACAGTGGCACTTTTTACCTTAATCACTTTATAGTTTTCTCTGTTTGATACTTCCATGATGATGGTATCGATTTCTCCTCTTCCTTTCCCTCACTACCCTGTGTTCTTGTAGTAGTTATTAATTTAGCTGCACAGTAACAATTACTTATGTTATAGCGCATGGATCTCTATGGACAGTCCTAATTACTGTGTTCATTTGTTTTTATCAGTCTTCTAACTTTGGGGTTTTATTGACCTCCTGCAGTCTGCCTATCTCTATTAAATAAAGCAACTCTTCTCTTAGCTTGTAGTCTTCTAAACTGAGTGCACATTTTTTTGCTTTCCATTTCTTGCAGGCATTCCACAGAAAGTTCTATTGCATCTTCATGTGGCACGTTCTGCAATTTCATCCTGTGCCATCCGTTGCTCTGTCATATGGGAACTCACTGGCCTATCACTCCTCAACATTGACTGCATCACAGTTTCCTGTTCCTTCCCTTGCTGTCCAGCTTCAAGTGAACATTTATACAGGTTTCCTGTGGAAGGCTCCAAAATATCTTATGGCATCTGACCAATTGCTTTGTTTCCCCTTAATTTGGAGGTCTATTACTGTAGCCTGTTGTGGTGCTTTCTGAATTATAGGTTCATAGGAGTGTACTAGGCTAATGACCCTGGAGCCTATATAAGCCTAGCCCAAGAAGATTCCCTGGCATCATGCCGCCCAAAGTTGGTTCCCAGTGCCCCTGTCGAGCAAGGTCATGGAAGTGATCCCCATTAGATTTTCTACACTGAATCTTCACTTCTGAGGAACTCCATAACCTCAATTTCTATTTCTTTAACTTCTCCATTACTAATCTCCTTTTCTCCTTTTCCTCTTTGTTTTCTTATTTCTTGTATTGTAAAGTTTTCCATGTCTGGATTCCTTTGCCTGTATTTCTCTTCAAATATCTTTGGTGCTGCTCCTTTTGTATTGATTAGTTTTGCTTTCTACTTTGCATAGATATTACACCATATTAAATCTCTTTTTCTTTCCCAATGTCTATATTTCTTCTTCAGATGTCTCCTGATCTTCCCATTTCTCCTTACTTAGGGACTAATTCCATCATTTGATGTAACCTGTGTTAGACCTTCTACACCAGATCCTTCACTTCACAGGCACGCCATAACTTAAACTTCTATTTTTTAACTTCTACTTTACTAATCTTCTTTTCTACATTCCCTCTTTGCGATTTTTTTATTGACATTTTCCTTGTCTGGATGCCTTTGTCTGTATTTCTCTTCAAATATCTTTGGGGCTGCCTTGTTTGTTGGCTTTCACCTTTGCATAAATATTGCACCACATCAGATCTTTCTTTCCCATGTCTATTTATTTTTTATATTTTTCAAAAATATCTAGGTTTTGTTGTTTATATTTTTGCACTTCCTTAGATGCTTCATTTTCCAAACTGGATTAACGACCATCATTTTTTATTTGAAGCTTCTGACAGTTTCTTCTGGAAGTATTTTTCTTTCATCTAATTTCTCTCTTAATCTTTTTGTATATCTTGCGTCTGGAAATTCTGGGCTTTTTGCATAATAATAATACATACGTTCTATCTTATCCTCAATAATCCACTATATTGTTTTATGGCTCTTCTTTGGCCTATCAGTTTTTGTGATTTTTGTAGACTGCTACTTCCTTGTACAACAGGGGGGCCATCCTCCCCCTGGGTATGTATCTGCGTGGGTATGTGTGTGAACTGGTAGACTCCATACTGCATTTTGTCCCCTCAAGGTATTATGCCTGGGAGTTCTGAATAATAGTGAAAGCTGCAGGTGGGTATGAAAGTCAGATATTTGCAATGGCATGGTTATCACTTAGGAATATCTGCTGACTTACTATGCTATGGTAGATTCAAACATTCCAAAATGGCAATATGCAGCAGTTTATAGAGAAGGTTATTGCATTAAGGATGCCTTTTTCCCCAGTACTGTGTAAAGGCGATGCAAAGCTTTCAGTATCACCTGAATGTATCATATTTCTGACGAAATTTTTTTGTAAGTACTTGAACCACTGAAATATTCCCGAACCATTCGTAGTGTGAAGTTCTTTAACTGCAAGTATGTGTTACAATATGATCTAGATTTCTAAGTATTTGTTTAATAATTTATTTAATCCAATTCTGAGAATGAGTCTTATACATTAATTGCGAGAAGTTAATATAACTTTTCTTTACAGCAAACTAAAATAAATTAATGGCATGGTGACATTACTTATTAAATTTTCCAAATAGTTTGTATCCATCTGGTTCCACCCCCCTGGGGAAAATCTGACAAGATACTTTCACTTTTCAGTTATTTGTGCTATATGCAGTCTATGCTGGGTTGCCTAGTTGTGAATTATTTGAATAAAGCAATTTATAAACTCCTAATCAAACCTTTAGAAATATCTCTGCTGTTTTTTGGATATCTATATGTAAGATCTTAGCAGTTACTATTATAAGTACTTGATTTCATTATCATCTTTCTTATAACTCTAGTTTAAATAGGATTTTGGTATTTGGAAGAAGATGGACGTGTGCATTTTTATGTGGGTTTACTGCATTACTAGTGACTTGAATAGATATAAAAATAGATGGTTAGCATTTTGCTGTCATCTTAGAAAATGTTAGGATTGACAATTATTTGGAAGCATCTCTGTTTTGAAAATCGAGTATAGTTGTAAAATTATCTTAATTTGAACCTAGGTAGGGTGACATTAATTTGTTAATTAGTCCTGCCACAATATTATCAACTCATGTTTTCATTAGCCCATTAAAACAACAAGCTTTTTAAATAGTAGGTTGTTGTTGTGTCTTTCGGCTTTTCCCGGTTAGGGGTCGCCACTGTGGAACTCCGGTCCGCTAATGATTGGCAGTAGATTTTTACGTGCCAAGTTGCCAGCTCTGACGGACAACCTTCAATGAAGGTACGCCCATTCATGCATGTCTCCACACAGAAGACGCTCTAGCTGAGACTCGAACAGGACAACGTTGTACTGTGAGGCGACAATGCTACCGCAACACCACCACCGCAGTAGCGAACTCAAATTTTGATATAGACAGGTTTTGCAAGTAGTGAAGAGTTTTTGTACATTGTTATAGTTGTGTTTCATGTATTTATCCATGCTTATTTTTAATTTTATAACCGGTTATAGCTCAACCCTTATGGTTAATAGGATCAGATCCTGGAGGAAGATGACATTTTTTTTTTACATATGAGCTTATTAATTCCTATAATTTTAAAATATATTCAGCAGTATCTGGTTTATAATATTTTGATACCTAGTTTCAAAGTGTCAACAATGTTTGCATCATTTGTTATGTTATTAATAGTGTACTTTGTAAATAATGTTCACTCTGCTCCTCTAACTGTTTTATTTCAGCATATGTAGAGAACTAAAATATCTGTAATGTACAACGGCCAAACGTTCATGTTTGGTAGGCAACTCAGCACGTATTTTTGTTATGATTATTTTTGTTTTGGCCAGGGTTGTGTCTGAAGTCTCTACAGACCAGTTTCCATACCCAGTTAGCAAAATTAAATAAATAAAAATGTGACTATTCAAATGGAGCTCTCACATGCAGTTAGTGTTTGCCTCTCTGATCATTAGTTGTATGGCATCTGTTGTACTATTTAAATACTAACATAATACTATATACATCTAAAACTAAATCTATGCTTTTAGGTACTAAACAAAGAATGCCATCTGTGATCACAACAGCCATCCCTTAAAGCAAGTCTCCCCATTCAAGAACCTTGGTGTCTGGTTAGTCCTCTCACTTAACTTCCACCTGCATCTTGATCTTCTTCTTCATCACTTGATCTTCTTCTTTATCACTGTCCGCTCATGATTGGCAGTGGAGTTTTACAGTGTCAAGTTGCCAGCCTGGCGCCCAACCTTTCACAGAAGGCACACACATGCACGCACTCACGCCTAGGGCCAGTTTTTAGTGTGTCCAATCCACCTACAGCATGTCTTTGGGAGGAAACCGGAGAACCCGGAGGAAACCCAAGCGACCACAGGGAGGACATGCAGACTCTGCACAGAAGGCACCCCAGCCGAGGATCGAACCAGAGAACCTCTTGCTGTGAGGCAGCAATGCTAACCGCTGCACCACCGTTTTGTAAAAAAAAAGTAATGCCCTACTATTCTGGTCACAAAAAATATCCCTTTTTCTCTCACATTCCACCAGGTCTGTAATAGGCAAAGGAATCCTATTTGTTCACCTCTAATTTGGACTCTCTAACATAAGGTGATAAACTGTGTAGCTTTATTACTCAGTCCAAAAGAAATGACCACCACTGTATAAAACTAAAAAAAAAAATCTGATTCCCAGTTAACCAAAGTGCAGACCTGTTCTTAGAATCTCAAATGTTCAAACTCATGTATGAGCATAGTTTCCCTGCTTTAACCTCAGTTTATATGGTACACCCCAACTGAAGAAACTTGAGCCATGCAGGCTGTAAAACACAAAAGCCACACTCCAAGCTTATTTATCTCTAACCATGAATTTCTAGTTCTCTGACCCAAACTGGGAGAGTCCCTCTCATCTGAAGTTGGAATCCTCTTATTCCATGTTCTGTTTTCCAACTAAAATCACATTGAATCCAAGGCAGAAAACTCCTTTGCTTGTCTACCACAAACAGTGAGCAAAATACAGGAAACTTAGAGTATGTTTAAAGTACTTTTCAATCCTAACCTTCAGCTTGTGTTTACTTTGCTTAAAACAGTTTGTGTTTAATTTACTTGAAGCAGTTGGTGTTAACTTGTAATTAGCTATCTGCTTAGAATTATTGTACAGATATGCACACTACTGCGACCTACTCCTGCCCCCATAATTTAGCCCTTTGCAGACATAACTTTTACTTGCCTCTTTTAAAACAATATGACCCCTCACCTCAAACACTTCACTTTTCTCATCTTGTTGTCTTCCACTCATACTGCCATCCCCTCTTTCTACTCTCTTGAATATAACTGTCTTTAATGGCATTGATCGCACAATGTCTTAGAAAATGTTCCAGCAGGACAATATACTATCAAACTTAACTCTGAAGCAACTGACTGACTGTTTTTTCTTGTAACACACAGCCAGGCTCGTGTGGGGCTCTGTCTGTTCAGTTTGCCCTTGCTATACTTGGGCTAACTCCTCTCTCCTACCCTACCCCCATTCCCACCCACCTTCATTACATTTATAGCTAACCACTATGTAACTGCAACCCCATCCCCTTACATCAACCTATGACATCCCAAAGCAAATACCACACCCAGTACTACTCTTCCAATCTTCCCAACCAGTCACACTTCTTTTAATTAAAACACGCCTTTCAGCCATCACTTATAAATATAAATAATCACTACCAACTAATACACCCCCTGCTCACATCCTTATTTGCCCACAGCCCAAAGTAACAATCACACCACCTAACTAATAATCACTATCCACCATGTACTAAAAAAAAATAATTCCCTACAATCAAACTGATTACTCATGTGCTCTAACTTTCATAGGAACTAACAAATTACTCTTACAACTCTAACTTAATACTAAACACCCTACTGCCCACAACAGCCACTACCTCTAACCTTGGATTTTAACCCTAATATACTCCTCTTAGTATAACATTATGTATCCCCCACTAACCACACTGATACTATCTCTCCCCATAGCTACCTTACTTGCCTCATACTAACATTCTCTCAGCCTGTATCTTTACTCTTATTCTCCCAGGTAAGGTAGAGATGGAGAGGGATAATATCAGTTTGGTTAGTAGGAGATGCATAATGTTATACAGATGCTTTCTATGCAGAATTAGTTGTGTTTTTTTAACACCACAGGGATACAGTTAATGAAGTTACTAATTAAAACAATATGCATTTAAAAATAACTGGAGAGTTTTACAAAGTAACAGGAATGTAAGGCAGATTATAAAATGGCAATCGAGCTTTATATACCAGAAAACAAAGAGCTTTAAAGGTATACTAGAGAAACAAAATACACTGATAATAGAAAAGCCACATACAGACAAAGAAAAAGGTATGTACACCTGTGGTCTGTGTACCATCTGCAGGTATATTAATTTTGCAAAGTTTGTATTAGTTGAAAATGTAGATTTCATAATTTACATAAAAGAGAGCTATAGCTGCAAGTCTGAAAGGTTGGTGTATATTGCAGTGTGTTCTGGGTGTCACAGCTACTATATTGGCATGACTACTTGTACCTTAGAGAAACAAGTAACATTGATATAACATAAAGGTTAAGGATGACAATGGTGCCATGTATAAACACTCAAAAAAATGTCCAAGGTATAAAAAGTTTTTATTTTGTGTTAGTGTGTGTCACAGCATGTTCAAACATGATTTGAGAGAAGGACGTTATAAAAACAAAGTATAAAATGGTTGAAGCAAAGTGGCAAATACAATTGTGCTCGCCAACCCCCAGGTTTGAATGAAAATATTAATCTTAAATGTTTTCTGAAAGACGAGCATAAAAATATGAGTGAAAAAATTTAGTTGGTTTTAGTTACAAAATATATTGAAATTGACTGTTTTAATTGGTTGATTAACTAATTGGTTAATATTGTATAAAAGGAGGGTGAAATTTTGGTGATTTTATTCTGAAGAAGTCCGTTTGATGAAAGCCTAATAAACGTGTTTGACGATGTTTGGAGTTTATTCTTATTGTTTCCAAGAGTCTCCAGTGGTTGTGGAAATTTTAGTTTTTAGTTAAACAAGCAAAATGTACCCATTACCCCCTCCAGTTTCATTACTTAAGTGTGCTTTGACTCTTCTCCACTCTAACTCAGCCGCTGAGATCCTTTGCTCATTTTTACTTTTCTAATTTGTTCCACTCAAATTTCTCAAATATTTTGACACTTTTGTACATATTGGATAATAATACATTAGATTTACTATGTATCCAGAGGGTTACTCTACCATTGTAGTGTTTGACTGTCACTTATATATTATACTCATCTATTTGGCATGTTTGTCAGTTTTTGACCCCAGGATGAGACTGAAATTGGTCAGAATTTATCAGAGCTCTACCCTGGTAAACTAACTCAAATTTAGATCCTAGAAATCCATGTGTGAACAGGTAAGATACCAATAAGGCTTAAAGCCTACTCAGTCTTGAAGAAAATTAAATTTTTTCTCACACACAGATTATTGGCAAGTCTAGATTTTAACTGATTCAACATCACTCACAAGATTAATGGATGATTTTATTGTCAAACTCGTATCTTTCTCATGCACTTAATGCTCTTGAACTTTTTTTTCAAACTCTGTGTTGCCACTTTAACTGGAGATGTAACACAAATTTATTTAAAAAATGAAGAGGTTTTATGTAAAGTGAAAATCAAATTTACACCTCATGCTAATTATATATACTAAGATTACACTTCAGTGGGGAAGAGACGAATTCTCAGACCCGCTATACTGTAATCTCATCAAATTCCCATTTTCAATGTTTTGTGTTCCTTGTAATGTCGTTTGGTGTTTTAGCCATTTGACGTTACAAAAGCATCCTAGCAGTCCCAATGCTGCTACCATTGCACCCTTCAAATGCATGTGTCTATGTATATTTTGTGCTATATAATTTGTAATTCACTAAGCCATAGCTCTCAACCTGCCATCTCCAAAATGAGGAACACTAGCCCTCATAATGTGGAACAAATGAGCAAAATGTGGAACACATGCTAACAGCTTATAAACAACGTCAACTAGGAAGGCCATAGGATGGTTAAAATATGCTGCTGTTACTTCTAAAAAGATATTTTAATGAATTAATATGATTCTTTTCTATCTACCATGGATATCAATAAAAAAAATTCCTAACACTGAATGTGTGACAGACCCTTTCAATGTGGAACTTCGAGGAACAGGAACTTTTTAAGACCCCAAATGAGGTACACTCCCTGTAATGAGGTACACTTGAGAGGTATGATGTGCACACACGATGCATATGCGCACACAACATTCAGACAGTGAGTGAATGAAAGCAAGAGACAGTTTGATCTCATCACAGCCACTACAAATGGCTGGTGGAAGAAATTGGACTAAAAGGACTTCACCTTGCTTGTACAGTCAGTAACACAAAGACTTGCTGTCATGGGAATGGGTTAATGAAAGGAAGCAGTGAATCACAGTATTAGCTGACGTGACAGCTGTAAGGATGACGCATAGTCCTTTGAGGATGAATAGGGATCGGCAGTGTATAACTTAAAATAAATCTGAGAAAATTAAAATACTTGTAAATAATTGAACCCTGGGCAGTTTTCTGCTGCAAACTCATTAGTTTCCACCAACTCCACTGTACTGTTACTTAAGATGGAGCAAAGAAGCCTGAAACAAGTCGGCACCTGTGTCATGTATCTCAGTTACTTAATATGACAGGGTATAAAGCGCTAGCCATCTGTTGGTAATTATCACCCTACATTGCAGTCATATGTCAGAGTTTGTTGAAAGATGATGGTATTCAAAAGTCAAACACTGGACAGCATGGTGCTGGGAAAATGTTCATAAGCACAGAGCAAGTGAGAAGAAATTTGATTCTTCTGCAATTTTACAGTGAACACATGCTCAAAAATGTTTAAGGTTTACTTTACAAATACTATTAGTGCTAATCTATTTAATGTGGATGATTAATTGACTTAGAAATCCTCATTCTGAGAATTCAGTCTAGAAAGTCACAACTGTTAGTAATTATGGTGATGTGGATTTCATGATTCTTTTTTTCCATCCCACACATCTTTCTGTTTGGGTGCACAAATGCTGACGTATATGCAAGTATAAATCTTTTCATTCATAAACCTCAAAAAAGTGGTAAAGCTACACAGATAACACAGAAAGCACTGATCTGTCTAGGTATAAATAATTGCTAAACTGCTCAAGGTTGTGCTGTCTTATTCCTTGTGATGTGACGTCAGGCGTAAAGTGCTACAGTTCATTTTACTTGTATCTTTGTTACAAAATACATTATTCCCATTTGTAACAATTTAAACCTCTCTTTTAGAAGGATTTATGATTTGGAGGCTTGAACCTGCTTCTTATAACCTTAAAATAGCCCATAACAATGTGTGTGTGCATGTATTTCTCCCTCTCTGTATATAAATACATGTACTGTGCTCCACTCACACACCCACACAAATGCACACGGTGCACTTTTACAGATATACAGACATAAATGTTTTCCATGGATGTGTGTGCTGAATCCAAACATTGCACTATTCTGCGGTATCACCTGGCAAGCTACAAGTAAGTTATAATACTAAATTCTGGTATTTCAGTAGTAGCTGGCCTACTATATTTGTAACATTTGTTTGTTTTGTAAATTTAGTCCCGAAGGTTCAGAAATATTTTTTCTGCCTGTGGTATTTGGCCAGCTTGGTCAGATATGTACTAGAAATTAATGTGCTATTTGGCCAGCATGGCTTGGTCAGATACGTACTAGAAATTAATGTCCGATTCAGAGATATAGTAAAACCCCAATGCAGTGCCACCCCATTAGTGGCTCACTACCATGTGTCTGAATTGTTTTAGCATAAGCACCCCCTATACACACACATGCGCGTGGATGTACACTCACTCCCCTATATACTCACACAGTCAGAAGCATCCAGAAACAAGCCTCCACAGACTCTCATTCGCTCAAAAATATCCACCCTCACATCTACACATGTACTCATACATACACACACAAAGACACACACATATATGTAGAGCTATACCAAGTCAACATTCCCTACCTAACACCTGTACTGTGAAAACCCAGCCACATTCATGCCCCTACAAGCATAAGCACAGGTCTGTGCATGCATGTACACACATACACATGCACACACACACACACACACACACACACACACACACACCTCCAAGTTATTTACCTGTGCTTTGAATACTGCCATAGGAGTAAATGAGTGATGCCATCAAAAGATGAGCACCTCCTTTTCGTCATAGAAAAGATATTTTCTGACTCTGTCTGCTAAATTCATCTGGAGCTGTGGCCATTCTTGGGAAAAAGTTTTAGTATGCCCTTCTTCCTTGGGCTGCCACATTAGCATGGAGCTTTTCCAGTAAAACCACCTTCTATGCTGCAACCACCACAAAATAAATATAAAAAAAAATTTTTTTTCCATACTAGAGGTCATTAAATCTGACCCTAGAGATGGGGATTTTAAAAATTATGTAGAGCAAAGAGAAACCCTTTGGCAGGTTAAGTTAGGAGAGGATAGAAAACCTGGCTTAAACAAAGCAGTTAATATTGTGTTTTTTGAAACACAGAAAATTAAAAGTTAAAAAGGTTTGAAAGAGTTGTTTTATTAATTCATGTATTCACATGCACTTTTTAGTGGTCAAGTATTTGATTGTTATGTGAATTTAATATTTAACTTAATTTTTATTATGTTTTAAATAAGAATTCATGAATATGTCTTTAATTTTTTGATATCTTAATGGAGTTTAATTATGTACTAATTAATTGGTTTTAATGAGCTTCTTTGAAAAGTATTTAAGCTGGTTATTTGTGGTTCAACTGTTTTTCTAAAGAAGTCTTTTTTAGAGGAAAGCGTGGAATAGTCTTGTATACGCTAAAGCTTTTCATTTTCCAGTCTTCATTGACCATTGGAAGCCTTTGCTATTGGAATTTTGGTGTGTTGTTGGCATTGGTTCTACATTTTTTTATTCTTGGTTTTAGTTTCATGGTGT
Organism: Protopterus annectens; assembly: GCF_019279795.1. Taxonomy (NCBI): domain Eukaryota; kingdom Metazoa; phylum Chordata; order Ceratodontiformes; family Protopteridae; genus Protopterus; species Protopterus annectens. Next base: position 1,131,615,483 of record NC_056748.1, on the reverse strand, counting down.
CCGATGGCCGAGATGGAAAGCGATCCCTTAATGGACATGACCTTGCATTCTACACCTTCTGTTAGTGAAAATGGGCTTTTTACATGTTTTGTTATCTTCCTTGGCTGACATACACAAGACTTTGAAAGCTTTGGTTATTAAGCAAGGGGTTACTGGAGAAGTGGTATTCAGTTCAGATGATGAACAAGCAACTTTTGTTGATTTAAACATTAAGAACATTCCTATTGACAACAGGACTTCTACCGTGACCTCTGTGAAACCCCTGCAGTACAATAACATTTGTTCCATTTCGGATAACGGGTATGATCCCATTTCTTAAAGTGGATTGCAAAATAAATAAAGCTAAAACTGAAGAATTTCATAATAAATGTGACAATTTATGTAAAATGTTGAAAATGTATCAGACCCTTGATTTGGAGATTAGATACTTTCAAAGGTGTATTGAGTTACAGATAGTACCGAAAGGTATAAGGTTTTTTAAATGCCCGAATGGTATCACCGTTTCAGACCCTTTCTTTGAAGAACTTACACAATTTTTTTAACATTGCTGGTCTACAATTATTGAAATTGACTGACAATAATTACAAGAAGTTAATTTCTTTAAAAGAAGAAATACTAAAGATCGATTAAGTAAGTTTATTGGCGGTAGACTTTGATCCAGACTTTATGAACATGGAGTTGAAAGACGTGGAGGTGCATGAAAATGAGTTTATCGATTGGAAACGCAACAAATTATTGAGAGATTTAGAAATAACGAACACCAAAACCAAGTAAAAAATATATGAAGAGGATCACCAAAGGAACACTGCAGCACTAAATCCAGAAAATTTATTGAAAAAAGTTAAGCGCTTTCGTCAAAATCACAAGACTTCATTAGAGGCCAGATTTCAATGGAAACTTCAAACGATGAACAGTAAGAGGGTTCAATGACAATTTTAACATCATTAACTTGTCTGGTGTCATTTTAAACGACATGCAGATGCAAGTTTTGAAATATGGATTTAATTTTGTGCCTACTAAAAACAGATTATAGTCGGACAGTTGATGATTTCAAACAGTACATTTGCAGACTGAATTTAGAGTATTTGTTTAAATATGTTGAACATGGTACTTGCTGTTTTCTTAAACCTTCTAGTTATACACAGGTATTGCATCAAACTTTAAAGGTGTTTGAGGAGGTGTGTTTACAAGGCATTAAAAATCACCTGGACAAAGGTACTAAAAACAGAGGATGGTATGATAATTTAACGTCTTTTGAACATAAAGCTTTAACTGAATTAATGAATAGACATGATATGAGGTACATAAAAAGTGACAAGGGAGGGAATATAGTAGTTATGACTGTTGAACAACATAATACAGCTATGTTAAAATTGCTTAATATGGATGAATATTTATTGGTAAATGTTAGAGACATTTTTTAATAGTTTTCAATACATTCATTCATTTTTATACAATGTTTTAATGAACCAAGTAATGGATATTAAAATGTACAATTTTTGTCTTGAGAAACCAAGGGTTGTGACACTCTTCGGCATCCCAAAAGTTCATAAGAGTATGACAGACCCTCCATTTAGACTGACTGTCTCTTCACTTCATTCTGTGACCGAAGGAATAGAATTGGTCATAGATTCTGTATTCAATCCTGTTGTACAATGATTCTTGGGACCTGTTGGAGAAGTTGTAACAGTTCTTTTTGCATTTTACATTTAATAAGAACTGGCACATTATTTTGACGATTGATGTATCCTTATTCACTAGTTTTCCCCATCGACAGGGTATGGAAGCTGTGAAGGGAGTATCTAGCGAAACACAGTAACATATGACACCATGAAGTTAATTTAGTATGCAGTTTAATAGAAATTGTATTGGAGCAAAATTTCTTTACATTTAATGGTCAGTTTTACAAACTATGTAAGGGGGTAGCGATAGGTTCCTCGGCTGCACCAGCTTATTTGAATACTGTAATGGCTTTTTGGGAATCTACGATTCCTACTGAATTAAAACCGGTATACAGTGTATTCTTTTATGCTAGATTTTCAGTAAAATGAATAATTTATAAACAGTTTTGGTTCCTAAATGCCAGGTATACATATGTTTTTCAGCTTAGGTTATAACAATTAATTCATTAATTGGTTCACTTTTCATTGGTTGATATGTAAGAGAAATAGTATATATAGAAGAAGTTTAATTAAAGCCTGCATCTGATTGTGTATGTCAAATGAAAACATATTTTTGTGAGTGTTAATGATGTCTATGTATTAAACTTTTGATCCAAGATTTTCCTCTCCGAGCTTTATTGCTTTGCCTTTTGGTTGGGCTGGATTTGGAATTCTTGGTGAACTTTTAGCCCACTTGGTAGTTATTTTGATTTACTAGTGTTTTCTTTGCTGCCATGGATGGTGAAACGAGTGAAGAGGCTATGGAAAGCAACTGCGAGGAGGAGCTGGGCCAAGCCAGGAAGCTGATTGGCCAGCTCACCCAGTTGATTGGCTGAGGGGTGTAAGTAAGTCAATCGATGGTGGAGCTGGTGTCTACTATACATGAGTCAGAACCAGAAAGTGCTTTGTAACCTTGGAGCAAAACAGCGGGTAAAAACAGCTTCTGTAGGAAACTGGGATCACAGTGAAGCTGCCTGGAGAGGAGAAGGATCAGACAGCAATGATTTTTGTTTCAACCAAACCCCCAGGATATTTAGACCGACTGAGGGGGGAAATGGGTCTAATGAAAACCTAGTGTCACCTGCTTCATCTGGACAAGAGAAACGAAATGCAGATTCAGGAAGTAAAGATGTGCAGGCTGATTTTAATGAATGGCTCCAGGTTAGTTTTTCTTCCAACTTTAAAAACAGAACTGTGGCTATGGGGCCTGAAACAGACCCTTTTAAAAACTTATTACACAAACTGGAAAGACTTATTTTCAAATGCAAAAGCATTGACATAGAGAATAGTTATTTCAAAGAATGTATTTATCAAAGTATAGTGCCTAAGGGACTTAGAATTTGGAAGTATCCTAATAATGTGGTTCCAGGCAGTGTTTTTCACCAGGATTTAATAAAAATATTTAACAGATGTGGGTTTGATGTACTAAGCTGTATTATTGAAGAGAACAGTAGAGTGATGGGGAAATTAATGTGTGAAATGGAGATTGTGAATGAAAGTATTAAAAAAGATTTAATGGTCACTATTCCTGCTGAAAAGGAAAAATATCATAGTATTCAATAGGAAGTGGATGGTCAATGTAATGATTTGATAAAAAGAAAAATTAGAGCGTGACATTTTAGAATACCAAAACAATACTTCATCTTTCGGCTGCTCCTGTTAGGGGTCGCCACAGCAGATCAACTGTTTCTATTTTTTCCTGCCCTCTGCATCTTGCTCTGTCACACCAACCACTTGCATGTCCTCTCTCACCACATCCATAAACCTTATCTTAGGCCTTCCTCTTTTCCTGTTACCTGGCAGCTTCATCCTTAGCATCTTTTTCCCAATATACTCTGCATCCCTCCTCAGCACATGTCCAAACCAATGTAATCTTGCCTCTCTGGCTTTGTCTCCAAACCTTCCAACCTGGGCTGACCCTCTAATATACTTATTCCTAATCCTGTCCATCCTCGTCACACCCAGTGCAAATCTTAACATCTTTAACTCTGCCACGTCAAGCTCTGACTCCAGCCTTTTTGTCAATGCTACTGTCTCCAACTCATATAACATAGCTGGTTTCACTACCCTCTTGTAGACCTTCCCTTTCACTCTTACTGATACTAGTCTGTCACAAATCACTCCTGACACTCTTCTCCACCCACTCCATCCTGCCTGTACTCTCTTCTTCACCTCTCTTCCACACTCACCATTACTCTGTACTGTTGATCCCAAGTACTTAAACTCATCCACCTTCGCCACCTCTACTCCCTGCATCCTCACCATTCCTCTATCCTCCCTCTCATTCACACACATATATTCTGTCTTAGTCCTGCTGACCTTCATTCCTCTTATCTCTAGAGCATATGTCCACCTCTCCAGGGTCTCCTCCACCTGTTCCCTACTCTCACTTACAGATCACAATGTCATCTGCAAACATATTAGTCCACGGGGACTCCTGTCTGATCTCGTCTGTCAACCTGTCCATCACCATTGCAAATAAGAAAGGGCTCAGAACTGATCCTTGATGTAATCCCACCTCCACCTTAAATGCATCTGTCACTCCCACCGCAGACCTCACGGCTGTCACACTACCCTCGTACATATCCTGTACCACTCTTACATACTTCTCTGTCACTCCCGACTTCCTCGTTCAATACCACAACTCAGGGGTGGGCAAACTTTTTGATTCGTGGGCCACATTGAGTTCTAACATTTAACAAAGGGGCCGGAACAGGAGCAGATAGATGGCATGCTTTGAAAACATCACCTCATTGGGGGAAAAATACACATCTTGGGATATGGAGAAAACATGTGCTTTAATTTCCAATGAAAATGAAGAAAAGCATTACAATAAAATCTCTGACTTTGAAATGAGTCTTTAAACACTGAAAATCAAATAAATGACCATTTTATTTTAAAGCACTGAAAGTTCTGTTATCCTTCAGGATATCACCATCACTCTCCTCCTGAGTGTCTTTTTTCAAAACGGTAGGAGATGCAGATGTACTTGTCCTGTTCCTTTTATTCAATTTGTTTCCCCGTGCCAAAGTCAACAACGACCAGTGCAAGGATGAAACAGTTGCAGCAAGTCAGTCTGTGAAGCGTTATATTTGATCTCACTGTTTATTTTAACAACGCGTATCACAGAGACACACACATTTTAATGGGAGCAGTGTTGTTGGTCTCCTTTTTAGCCAGCGCATCAAAGTCTGGAGTTAGTTTTGTTGTGGCGATTCTCAGGATGGATCTGAGGTGTAAGTTTGTTAACTTGGATCTGTGGCTGGCTTTGTTGATGTTCATGACGCTGAAGGTCTGTTCACACAGGTAGAGCCGAACAAAGCCAACATCATCTCCTTAGATTTGGAAACGCGGCATCATTGAGTGAAGCATAGAAGTCATTTAGTTTCAGAGAGCTGAACTTCTCTTTTAAGGCAGGGTCGGACTGAAGGTCGATCAGTTCAAGCTGAAGCTCCTCTGGAGCTGTTTTGGGGTCTTGTGACAGAGGAAAGGCCACCAATTGAAGTGACTTGTCAATTTTGTCGAAATCCAAAACCGACGGCAGAATTCTCCGTGCAGTGCATCCAGTGACTCACTGTATTTCTTTACTTTTGCTCCGGCCTCTTTCAGCGTGGCTAGTCTAGGAAAATGAGTGAATGACTTGTTCAAAATCTGCCTGGAGAATAAAGCCAGCTTGGATTTGAAGGCTTTCACATTTGTGTACATGTCATGCACAAACTGCTCCTTCCCCTGCAGTTTCACGTTGAGCTCATTCAAGTGTGAAAATACGTCCGTAGCAAACGCAAAGTCACACATCCAGCTCTTGTTGCTCAGCTCAGGAAATTCATCAGTCTTCCCCTGCCACTCCAAAACACGCCAATCTCCTCTTTGAGCTCCCACACTCGTTGAAACACTTTGCCCAAACTCAACCAGCGGACACGGGAGTGATAAAGCAGGTCCTGGTGATCCGCATCAGTTTCCTCCAGGAACGCAATGAACTGACGGTGCTGAAGTCCCCTGCGTCGGCGCGTATGAAGTTGAAGAGTTTCACCACAGGATTCACAACATGATTCAGCTGTAACACCGATTTACATAGAGATTCCTGGTGGATGATGCAGTGGAGGAAAATGACATCCTGGTCAGGGTTTTCATCTTTCACTTTATTCTGGATTCTCCTCAGCAGGCCAACGCGTTTTTCCCGTTAAATTTGGAGATCCATCTGTGGTGACGTTAACAAGCTTACTCCAGGGAAGCTTCATGTTTTCGATGGCAGCAGACACCCGTTCAAACAAGTCCTCTCCCCGTGTTTGTCCTTTCAGAGACTCCATTGTCAAAAACTCCTCCGTTATTTCAAAAGTTTCGTTGATTCCTCGGATAAAAATGAGGAGCTGAGCAGTGTCTTTGACATCGTTGCTTTCATCCAGTGCTAAAGAATAAAAAGTGAATGACTTTGCCTTTTTGTTTAATCTGCTGGTGATATCTTCATCTATTAGTTCCACGTCACTGCCCGCCGTGATAAACTGATTTTCTCAAATTTGTCTTTGGTCTCCGGGCACAAAATACCTGCTGTCTCTACCATACATTCTTTAACAACTCGCCCTCAGACAGTGGTTTGCTGGCCTTTGGTATTTTGAATGAAAGCATAAAACTGGCCTTGGTACTTGACTCTTGAATGGCAGTTTGACGGTGAAAAAAACTTTGCTGAGCCTTCAAATTAGCTGCCACCTTCTCAGCAGCAGCTTCCCGTTCTTTTGTTGAGAGCTTGCTAGCATAATTAGCTTGCTTTGTGGCAAAGTGACGGCTAATATTATACTCTTTAAAAACCGCCACAGTTTCTTGGCATATCAGGCAAACAGCAGATGATCGGTGTTCAGTGAAAAAATATTTAGTTGTCCACTCCCTATTGAACATTCAACAGTCTCTGTCCACTTTCCTTTTCTTGGGTCCGCTCATCTTCATAGAGGGGCGGTGGGTCAAAGGGTAAAGTGCAAACGTGGAGTAATAAGCCTACGCTTCACCTCAACAAAGCCAATATATCTAGAGTGTGCCATCTAGTGAGGAAACATCAGAATTGCAGGGGAAATAAAATATTAACAAGGTTAATTTATAAAATTTTTTCAAGTTTGGCGGGCCGAATCAAAACGTTTAATGGGCATGTGGTTGCCCATGCCTGCCACAACTCCTCTCTAGGCACCCTGTCATATGCTTTCTCTAAATCCACAAAGACACAATGCAACTCCTTCTGACCTTCTCTGTACTTCTCCATCAACACTCTCAGAGCAAACATTGTATCTGTAGTGCTCTTTCCTGGTATGAAACCATACTGCTGATCACTAATCATCACCTCCCTTTTAACCTAGCTTCCACTACTCTTTCCCATAACTTCATGCTGTGACTGATCAGTTTAATCCCTCTGTAGTTACTACAGCTCTGCACATCACCCTTATTCTTAAAAATCGGTACCAAAACACTTTCTCCATTCCTCAGGCATCCTTTCACTTTCCAAGATTTCATTAAACAATCTAATTAAAAACTCCACTACCATTTCACCTAAACACCTCCATGCTTCCATGCTTCCACAGGTATGTCATCTGGACCAACAGCCTTTCCGTTGTTCATCCTCTTCATAGCAATCCTTACTTTCCTCCTTGCTAATCCACTGCACTTCATGATTCACTATCCGCACATCATCCAACCTTCTCTCCCTCTCAATCTCTTCATAGTTATCCTAAACCAAAGTCTGGAGAAAGATTTTGGGACAGCAACAATAATGGGGTGTGGAAAAGTAATAACAGTGAGGTGATTTAGTGTCAGAATTGGATGACCTCTCTGAGTATCCCCCACTATGTAGATCAGAGAGGATCAGAAATGGGAATGAATACCAGCAACAACAGTTTGTGAATTTTCGTTGGGGAGCCAGAAGGGGTAGGGGGGAGGTATTAAATAATATCACCCACCCTGACTTAGAAAGAGATCAAGTCAGGACATGGATAATTCTTTGAGATACACATATGGTGATTTTAGTATTTATAATTTTAGCTCTGTAATCTGGACTAAGGACCATTTTAGACTTTTATCCAAGGGGACTAAGTCTGTACCCCTAAGACAAGGTGACTTGGCCAAAACACTTATGGATATTAAGGTTTTTACAAGAAAAAAAAAATTCCAAATATTGTTTGAGCAGGACTTCAAGGTAGAACATGAAGGGCTGGTAAGAAAAAGTAATTATAACCCACCATTACACCCACAAATTAAAAATTTTGAAGGTATTGTGGAAAAAGAAATCCGAAAAAACAGAGCGAGATATAAAAGCAACTTGGACCCAGATGAAATAAAAGTTTTATATGAACTAAGAAATGATACAAATTTAAGAGCTATGAAACCAGACAAAGGTGGGGGGAATGGTCCTTTATAAATGATTTTATATGTGAAGGAAAAATTAATGACATTCTAAGGGACCCCAATAAATATGTAACTGTATCCAGAAATGAGATAAACATTGCGTATCGTAGAATAGATAAGATTTTGGAGGACCTATTAGTGGAAGGCTCTATTGACCAAAAACCGTACCATTACCTTAAGGTAGAAAAGCCTAGAATAGCCACTATTTTTGGGATCCCCAAGACACACAAAAATGGGAAGGACCCCCCCCACTGAGGCCCATTGTCCCTGCAGATGGGTCCAAGATATTGCCTCTAGCCAAGTATGTGGATAGGAAGTTAAAGGGCTTATGGTTAGAAAAAAAAGAACATTCTAAAGGACTCATGGGACATTTTAAGGTGTTTGAGTCAAGAGAAATATAATGAAGGCTTAACGTTTCTTACCATTGACATAGTGGATTTGTTTTCCTCGAGACCTCTTAGGGAAGGTTTGAATGTACTAGAAGAAATTATTTATTTAGAAAATTACTTGTCCCTGGATGAAAAAGTGGTTGTTATGCAACTTTTGGACCTGGTCCTGAGATACAATTTTGTGTGTTTTAAAGGTGAATTTTTTCACCAGATACAGGGTGTAGCAATGGGTGCAGCTTGTGCCCCCACTTATGCATATCTAGTTTTGGCCAGGTGGGAGGAGAAGTATGTAATGGATTCCATCTATAAGGAGAATTGGATTCTGTACAAGAGATTTCTGGATGATATAGATGGATGATACAGTGATTTTGTGGGTGGCCCCAGAAAGTGAAGTGGCGTACATTATAGAATTCCTTAACAATAGCGCTATTTTTTTAGAATTCACCTACAAAACCAGTAAGGACACTTTACAATATCTGGATGTGGAAATATACAAGTGTGACATTGTTTAATTCCAGGGTTTTCAGAAAACCAACATATTTCTATCTACAGCATTACAAGAAAAATATTGTCAAAGGACAATATGTAAGGGGCTCTAGGATGGCATCCAAAAATGAGGACTTTGACAAGGAAATGGAATTAAGAAGAATGTTTAAATCTAGGAATTATCCATATCATTTGTTGCTTGAAGTAGAAAATGAGGTTTTGAAAGGTAGAATGGAGAAATACCAATCTATCCTAGCAAAAAGGATGTTAAGATCACAAAAATAGTTAATACAGGCTTGGTGGAAAATTTTGATAGGGCTTTGATATTGGAATTCAATGCTGGGTCCACCATGGTAAGGGATTATTATTAACAATGAATGGGATAGGTTTGTAGTCCTTACGGACTTGGACAAAATAAAAAAAGGAAAGCATTAAAATAGTCTACAAAAACTGTATTTATTTGAAAAATCTTTAGGAAAGTAACTTTTATTATGGGGTTACAAGGATTAAAAAGAGGAAAGGAACGTTTAAATGTGGGCATCGTTCCCAATGTGCCTTTGTCTACAACAATGAGAATATGTATTTGCAATGTAGAAATAGGCTCTTGAAAAGCAAGGAATTTACAAATTGTGACAGTAGCGGGTTTGTCTGTTTGGCCAAGTGTCAGCTCTGTGATGCGTTTTACATAGGTGAAACAGAACGAAAGTTAAGAAAGAGAATATATGAAAACACATATGATGTATCAAATAAAAAAGACACTAATGCCTTGTACAAGCATAGCCTAGGTGCATTAGTGCCCATTACTTATCTTTCACCTTGGAGAAGGTGGATAAAAATCTTCGAGGCAGCTATGGGAAGAAACTATTAAATATAAGGAGCTATGGTGGCAAATCACCTTGGAAGCTAATAAAAAGCCTGGATAGAATAACCATATTTGCTTAGAGCAGCCAAATTATAAGTAGATTTGATTGTGGTACAACTGAGGCAATATACATTGTGGTCCTTGATGTAATTTATTAGTTGTATGCTGTTTAAATCCTTTTTTAAAAAAATGGTTTTAAAGCATTTTTTATTCACTTTGAGATTGTGTTCACATTCAAACACTTTGCTATTTGTTATGTATATTCAAGTGCACTGCAATTTTTAAACAATCCACAAGATAGTGCCATTTCCCCAGATAAATATTCAAATGTTTTTTAAATTAATTTAACTTTTTTTACATTTACATATAGTAAAAAATGTATTTTAAATAGGTTTTAAATCAATGTGTTATTTGTTGGATGTTTTATGTTTTCATTCAGTGGTAGTTATTTTGATTTATTAATTATTTGGATTTTTTTTGGAGTGGAATGAAACAACTATGTTATCTGACAAAATACATAGAAAGGAAAATTTTACTAATCATTACTTGCATTATAAGAGTAACCATCCTTCTTTTATGAAGAAGACTATCCCAAAGGGACAATACATATGAGCTTGTCGTATGACCACCTCCTTTATAGATTTACAGGAAAAATTTGATAGAATTACTTCTATGTTTTTTGATGGGGGGTATGACAATGATTATCTTAATGCCCTTAGGCAGGATATTTTGGACAGGAGAGAACCATTATATCCTCCTATAGTAAAAGTTCCCTTTGTTAGTAATTAAACAAGGTCATTAAATGATAGTTATGCATCTAGTAACTGTCTGTAATTTAGACATGACAGTAGATAGTGGCTGCATTAGGGACATTATTCAGAAGAATTGGAAAATTTTGGTGGGTAGCACTGATTAATGTGTTGGGGTGCAAACCCAGTTTTGTGTAAAGAAATAACATTAAAAACTGTTAGAAAAAAGTTCTATGGAGGTATGTCAGTCACATTTGAATCAAAAAATTTGGATGTTTAAGTGCGGGCAATGTAATTTTTGTAGATATATTTCTGAAGGACCATATGTTATGTTACCCCACATCAAATGTACTTATGGTGTTCCTGGTTATTTAACATGCAAAGCTAGGGGAGTAGTTTACATCGGACTATGTGGTGGGTGCAAAGCATTCTATGTAGGGATGACTACATGCACCCTAATGGGGCGTATAAGAGAACATTATTATAGTATAAATAAAAAGGATGTTAATGATGCATTGTTTAAGCATACAGAGGAGTGTAATAAATATAAAAAATGTTTATTTTCCATACTAGAGGTTGTTAAATCTGACCCTAGAGGTGGGGATTTTAAAAATTATTTAGAGCAAAGAGAAACCCTTTGGCAGGTTAAGTTAGGAGCGGATAGAAAACCTGGCTTAAATGAAACAATTAATATTAAGTGTATTTTGAAACACAGAAAATTAAAAGTTAAAAAGGTTTGAAAGAGTTTTTTATTAATTCATGTATTCACATGCACTTTTTAGTGGTCAAGTATTTGATTGTTATGTGAATTTAATATTTAACTTCATTTTTATTGTGTTTTAAATAAGAATTCGTGAATGTCTTTAATTTCTTGATATCTTAATGGAGTTCAATTATGTACTAATTAATCGGTTTTAATGACCTTCTTTGAAAAGTATTTAAGCTGGTTATTTGTGGTTCAACTGTTTTTCCTGAAGAAGTCTTTTTTAGATGAAAGTGTGGAATAAAGTCTTTTATACGCTAAAGCTTTTCATTGTCCAGTCTTCATTGACCATATTGGAATTTAAGAGGAAAAACCTACCAAGATAGTGGTTTCTGAAAAGCTTCCTATGAGGCTTAAATGTCACAAGCCTTTGTGAATCCCAGGAAGTGACTCACTTTCAGTTATGAAAATAATGAGGTTGTTTCCCTGGTCACTTAACGTTATTTACTGTATTTATTTTTATTTTATTTATTGCAGTTTGTTAACTGGAAAAGTCCATTGGGCCATGTTGAGCCCATTATCAGTGGAGGCCCTGGGAGAAAAGCTCCAGTAATGAGAGTATTTATAATATTTACAATCACCAAAGAAACAAAAAATAGTAATAACAATAATTACAAGAGTTAAAAATCCAAGTTGTTGTTTGTCTTTTCGGCTTTTCCCAGTAAGGGGTTGCCACAGCACAACTCCGGTCCACTAATGATTGGCAGTAGATTTTTATGGTGCCGAGTTGCCAGCCCGACGCCCAACCTTCAGAGAAGGCACGGCCAATTACGCATGTCTTTCGGAGGCCACTCGACCGCGGGGAGGACATGCAGACTAATACACAATATTTATGAGTTTATACAAAGTAACATTGAAATAAGGAGATGAATTCAACATATTTATTTTGACTCATAGGTTGAAACAGGGATAGGAATGTTGAAAGGGGTAGAAAGCTTCAGGTGGGGTGAGAGCACGAGCATTCCCAGGGGAAGGACAGATGAGTAGAGTAAGCTCTTGAAGGTGGAGGCATTATGGATAGTTCTAATGTAAGGGGGAAGAGAATTCCAGGATCTGGCAAGAGAAAAAGATAGTCGCAATTGTCCTGGAGTACGTATGGGTTTGTAAACTTCAAGGAGATTTTGATTATTGCTTCTGTGTAGTCTATGTGGCTGATGCAGTTTTAGGGTGGAGGAGAGGGAAGGGCAGTTGAAGGGTTTGAAAATAAGCTGCTGTGCAGTTGAGTTGAATATATGTCAGATAGTTGGGGAGTTCCAAACAATTTAGAGAATAAAGGGAGTCACAGTGATGAGTGGAGGATTTGGATCCGGTGGCAAACTTGGAGATTTTATTGAAGCAGGAAGATAGTTTAGATTTGAGGGTAGATTGAAGATTAGTAAGGAGAGGGGCTCCGTATAGGAGTGAGGGAATGAGGTATGTGGTAGCTAGTAGTTGGTTGAGGGAGTGAGGTAGCGGTTATGTCGATATAGCATTCCAAGTTTCTGATGAGTTTTCTTAATATTAGTTTGTAGGTATATGTCAAATTTTAATTGATCATTAATAACTACTCCCAGTAGCTTAGTATTAGGTACGATTTCTATAGACATCTTGTTTTGGCTGAAAATATAGAAGGATGCTTTGTCGATTTTGTGCGTCTGGAAGGGATGAATATTATGATTTTGGATTTGGATGCATTGAGAGCTAAATGGTTATCTAGCATCTAGTTTTCAGTGTGGGAAAAGGCATCTTGGGTTAGATTCTTAAGTTTGGGGAGAGAATTGATGGAGCAGATGATGGTAGAGCCATCTGCATATTTGACAAGTTTAGCATTGGGGATGTTCTGGTAGAAGTCACTGATGAAAATATTGAATAGTAAGGAGTCCAGTATTGAGCCTTGTGGAACACCAGTTGGGGTGTGGATGAAGGAAGTGCAATTATTCCACTTTACAGCTTGTTCTCTATCTGAAAGATAGCTGGTGAGCCAGTTGATGGAGGAAGAGAATAGATTGATATGAGAGAGCTTGGTCAAGAGGATATTGTGGGATACAGTATCGAAGGCTTTAGATAAGTTGAGAAGGAGGGTAGATGCTATGTTGCCGGAATCACAAGCAGAGTTAATGATTTCAAGAAAGGAGAGCAAGGCAGTAGTGGTACTATGACCTGGTCTGAAGCCATGTTGAGAAGGGGCCATTAGTTGGTTATCTAACAGATAGGGTAAGTGTTGTATATGGATACATTTTTCTAGGATTTTTGAGATAGGAGACAGAATAGTTATTGGGCGGAAATTGGAGAATGTAGAGTTGCTTCCTCCTTTGTGAAGGGAGATGATTAAGGCTTTTTTCCAAAGGGTGGTACATAGGATTCTTGGATGGAGTGATTTATTAGAATGCTAATGGGTAGAGCTGTGCCATCAGCAGCTAGTTTGAGTAAGTTAGATGGCATGTTGTCAGGGGGCGTTAGAACCAGGTATTTTCGCAGGAGATTTTTAATTATATCTGTAGGAATAGGGTTGAGAGAAAAAGAAGGGAGATCAGTATAATTGGAGGTTGGCAGGCTGGAATTAGATGTATTTGATGAGGTGGGGGGTAGGTGTATTATTAGGGAATGATGAGGTGAGTTTAGCTATTGAGTCTATAAAAAAGGAATTGAATTGAGTCGCTAGGGCATGGTCTGGAGAGTTGGGGTCAGGGCAGGGGTTTTCTTTTTTGCCAGGATGGAGGACTGAAGAGATACTGTTCCAGAGTTTTCTTGGGTTGGTTTTATGGTTATTTTGAAGTTTGAAATAGCAGGATTTTCGGTCGGTAGCTATTTTTTACCTTATTTCAAAGTTGCTTGTATTCCAACAGAGCTGGGTGTTTTAAATTTTTCATAGTATTTCCAAGATTTCTCTCGGAGATGCATAAGGGTTTTAGTCTCTTTGGTTAGCCATGGGGCAGTTATGGTTTTGACTCTTTTGGTTCTGGGGGGGGGGGCAAAGCAGGTTAATAAATACTGTGTTGAAGTGAGAGATAGCAGCATCCAGAGGAAGGGTGTTTAAGGGGTTCCACTTTGTGTGTTTCAAAGTGTCAGAGAAGGTTTGAGGATTGAAGTTCTTTATGGTACGGGTTGAGATATATTTATGCTGAAGATGGAGAGGGGAAGGAGAACGATATGAGAATGCAGGCAGATGATCGCTGAGTGGGTCAGGGAGGGTGCCATAGTCTGAAATATTGTTAGAGTGCGAGACTAGTATCCAGTCCAGAACCCTGCCTGCGGTGCTATCCTTGTTGAATCTAGTAGGAGTATTGATTAACTGAGTGAAATTATATAGGTTAATAGTTTGAGAAGGAGTAGGTGAGTGTATAGAGGACCAGTTGATATTAACGTCACCTAGGATTATTGTTTTATTGTTTGTTGGAGGTAAACCATGACAGGATATCCTCCAAAATAGGGATATTTTTGCCTGAAGGTATGTAAAGAATAGCTATGCATATACTCTTATGCTTATTAACTTTATGGAGAGCTAGGGTTAACTCGGCAGTAGCAAATTGGGGTATGGGTTTAGTATAGGGTGTTACTATTAAGGTGGAGGAGAAAAGTAAGGCTACTCCCCCACTCTTCTTTTGAGGTCTGTCATTTCTTATGAGGCGGTAGTTGGGTGGGGTTATTTCGGTGTCTTTTATATGTGGTTTTAGCCATGTTTCGGAGATAGAGAGAATATCAGGGTTGTTATGGAAGATCCAAGCATGGAAATCTGGTAATTTGTTGTATAGACTACGAGCATTAATTGTGGCAAAAGTAGGGATTTATGAGTGGGGGTGTAGGAGTTGAGTGTAAGTTGAAGGAGTGGTTATTATAGGGACCGGGGTTTGGAAGGATATCGCCAGAGAGGAGGATTGAGGTTAGTTGAGAGAGGAGAAAGGATAGGTATTTACATTGTTTGTTGTTAGAAGTTGGGGTGGCATAGTCTATAGTGTCTGGGGTAGTGGGTAAGGTAAGTGAATTACTGATAACAGGGAAGAGTTTTCTACTAAAGAGAGAGGGAGTCACTATGGAAGTACAGGTGGGGTGAAATATAGGCTATGGTGGGTGAATCTTTATTGAGGTATATAGAGGTTGTATGGAAAGGGGGAGTAAGAGAATTGGGAGAGAGTGGTGCGGTAGAGTAGATAGAAGAGGAAGAGGGATAGGAATATATTGAGTATGGTATGTAAAGGTTTAATTTTCATGTTGGAGGTTGGGAGTATTGTATGTTGGGGGTATGAAGGAGATGTGGAGGGAAAAGTGGATGAAAGAAGGTAGGAATAGTGAAATGATGATCTGAGAGCTCTGAAGTAAGAGGAAGGGCGTGTGAGAGAAGAGGGGAGGTAACTAGGAAAAAAGGAGGAGGGAGCAGAAGTGAGGCATGGGAGGGTGGGGCTAATTGTGAGAGGTTGTTTTTAGGGTGGGAGTAGTTATGGAGGTATAAGTGTAGGGGTGGTAGGGGCAGGTGGGATATGGGGGCAGGGTAGGGGAGCGGAGTGAGCCCGCAGGGCGAACGGAGCTGGTAGAGCCAAGAAAGGTGAGTGAGATGAGATCTGAGAAACAGATGTGAGAAACAATCAGCCACACAATTTATGGGAGTTACGTAAAGCTGTTGGCCAGCACAGAGGTAAGCTCAATGCAGAAATGATCTAGTACTGTGAGTTTCAACTATATGAAATTGTGGGTTTAGTTAACTAAAGAATAAAAATACACAAGTAAAGGCAATAACAATGGTTTAGGTTTGCAGGGGATTGGGAGTTAAAATTATCACACCATTCAGCAAATCGAGGGTGTATGATGCCTCCTAATGGTGAAAGTATGATATGGGCACAAGGAAAAGAAGGGGAAAATAGAGGAGCGTCTTTTCTCAGTATTGTATAACGTTTTAAATGGGACAGTGGGTAGGTAGCAGGAAGACAGTATGAGAATAAGAGATGACCGTTGTAGGCTGCAAGTGTGCAATAATGAAGTGCAGGGAATCCAAAATCGTACACAGTAGATATATAAGCACATACACGCTAGTGTTGAGAAGCAGTTGGAAATGCCTCGGAATGTCTTCCTTTGGGGAGAGCAGGTTTGCATGGCAGCTTTGTTGAAGTTTGGGGCAGTTTAGTTACACCCGAGTGAGCTGAAAAAGAAATGAAAGCAGATAAATACAAGTTGTAGAAAGCTGTGAGTGCAGTAAGAAATAGGAAAGGAGAAAACACAGGAAATAGACAAGGAAGGCTTGAAATAAAGATTGAGTGCACAGAGGGGAAAGGTGGGAAGTACAGGAATGATGAGGGTAGAAGGGTAGAAAGGGAAAGAGCTGGAGGGCAGTAGGATCATTGGAGCAATGTTCTTACAATTAATATATAAAAAAAAATGCCATTCGAAATTCACTCTATTGTAAATGGTACAAACACTTTATCACAGTACTATGCAACAGGGAAATATGTTTAGCAAAAATACTACCGCATCTAGTGACTTTGTTATAGAAAAATATCTTCAGTAGAAATACTAATATAATATAATATTAATATAAATGAATAAGCATTTCATCTTTTTTGTGTTGAAGTCTTTAACAACTGTGCAAGAAAGTAGGCTTGTAAACTTCAAAGCAATCAAAGGTCATTTCTTCTGTACATATTTTCAGTGAATATGTAAAAATGGGCAGTACATTACAGCAGGGAACAAAACAGTTAAATTATATAATATATTCTATTCCTCAGACTATTTCTGAGGTGAGAATTAAAATGGCAGTCCTCACTTCATTCTGGTCTTTGTTGCCTAAGCGGTAGCAGTGGATAATGTGTAGTACACCAAAGGCTGCAATATATGCATAAGAATAGCTAATAAGCCTGCTTTCTTAATGTGATCCCAAGTCCTAGTCACCCGGCAGACGTTTTTTCTGCTTGATTGCTGATGTAGAGACTGTGCAGGTACACAGAAAGAAACAGTTGGTATTGCACAATGCCAGCCACTTCCATTCTGTAATTCTTGTGCTATGTTGGAACACTTTTATGTAAGCAAAAGGGTGTTGGGGGTAACGTGTGCTCATTCCACCCTTAAAATGCTTATTTTGGTATTTTTGCTTGTTACAGCAACACACCACGCGTCATGAAGTAAAACAACCAAGTAACAAACCCTGAGGTAGAATCCAGAAGAACCACTGCTCGAACAGGAGGGATTTACAACAAGAAGTTTTAATGTAGAAACCGGAGCTCCACAAAAACATATAACCCAAAGCAAACAATCAGGTTAAGCGCTTTCATCTGCAAGTAGGCAGACTTCTTCAGAACCAATACAAAAAGCGCTTGAAATCTCCTTTTAAAACAATTTTAGCGCCAAAAATCAAATCAGGTGCATACTTTTAAAGTCACATGAACTCTCAATACATCTATTTGTAAACATCAACACTATATCAAAGATTATGCAGTCATTATAAGCTGAGGAATACATATATTAACTAATATATATTTGTATTTGTAAGATAATATGATAAAATAACATATATGTAAAATATATAAAAAATATATATAAAAATATAAATATATGTAAAATTTGTGAAAAAATATAAGCTATACACATGCTCACATAATGAAAACTGCCTAATAATAAAATGTATAGGTGAAGATGTGGAAGGGATGAAAAATGTGATAGAGGTAAATCGGGAGAATATATAAGGATGTATGAGGATGTATACCTATTTTTGCTTGTTTCTATATCAGGTTATCTGTGTGGTTACTTCATGAGGGGTTTCTTCCTGTATGTTTGTGGCCATTTCTTGTGATTTGATTATCAGGGCTATTTGTATGTGGCTTTTGAGTTAGATGGTTGTCCCTTTACTAGATGTCTCATGATTACATGCCCTGTAACTAAATTGGGAGCTCTGTCTCTTCTAACAGTCACAAGAATCGCACAGTATGCATGCACAGACTGATGGGTTATAGAATAAAATGAAATGGCTCAAGCTGTTCTATACACATGAATGCCAGTCTAACAGTTTAAAAAAAACTGCTGGCTTGTTTGTGTTTAGATTATTGCCGTGTACCACCTTGCATGGTATGGTACTGGGATCTGGTATATATTGTAACACTGAGGAAGGGGTAGAACCAAATGCTTGTAGACAACTCTAAATCTCCTAGCATTAAATGTCTACTGCAGGAGATTTAGCTGGGCACAGATTCCTAACCGACATTGTCAGCAGTGGAAAAGTATAACAGAACTGAAAACCTAGATGAATAATAATAACCCACCTGTTTATCTGGCCTCTTTGAAAGGCTTAGAACTCCCATCATGCTGCAGCTGCTGTTATATCTGTTATCTGGCAGGTGGCGTAGAGGATTAAAGCTGCTAATGGTTAATGAACTGCTACTGTCTGTGGCTCAGTGTTTGAAATCCTCAGCCTTCATTTGCCTGACTCTGACTTTGAACAAGTCACTTCACTAGACTCCAAGGATTAATCTGAAAAAGGTACATAAAGATCAGTGTTTTACCCCAGTTCATAGTTTCATAGGTGTGTACTAGGCTAATGGCCCTGGGGCCTTTACAAGCCTTAGCCATAGGATTACCCTGGCATAGTGCCATCTGACCTTAGTTCCCAGTGCCTCTGTTGAGTGGAGCCACTG
Source organism: Protopterus annectens (assembly GCF_019279795.1). Classification (NCBI taxonomy): domain Eukaryota; kingdom Metazoa; phylum Chordata; order Ceratodontiformes; family Protopteridae; genus Protopterus; species Protopterus annectens. The sequence continues at coordinate 1,131,596,600 of NC_056748.1, read as the reverse complement.
GCATTATCCCGGGGTGAATTTTCTGTTTCCAGCCACTCATCAAGATTTCTCTTGAAGAGGGTCAGCTTGATGCTCTGCTTGACATGTATGAGAAGTCTGTTCCATAGCATGGGCAGTCTCTGGGTTATGAATCTGTCCCTCCACATGTTCTGTTAATTGTGGTAATGAGGTTGAGGTCTCTGGAGCATGTGGTGTGGAGGGATTGGGATTTCTTTAGATGTAGCATTTCTAACAGAGCTGGGTCAGACATGGCTTTGTAAGTCAAGCAGATCACCTCTAAGTAGGTGATATGAGACAGAGAATAGTTGGAGTTTTTAGAGTCTGTCCATATAGGACAAGTGTTTAAGGCCTAGGGTCCTCTTTGTGAGATACGTTTGTGGCCTCTCCAGTTATTGCAGGTGTCTAGTGAGGTAAATGCCAAATGGGGCATTGTACGTGATGACTGGCCTAATGAGGGATGAGTAGAGGGAGACAATGTCCTCTTTCTTCCTGGATGCAAAACCCTTAGTAATGAGTTGTGCCACATAGAAGGACTTTCTGATCACAGTGGCAATGTGATGATCAAAAGAGAGGTTGCTGTCACCCTGTGTTCCCAGATCTCTTATAACTCCTGTGTTCAGTGGACTACCATCAATGTGGTAATTCATGGGAACCGGGTTTCTCCCAAAGGGGATGATGGCACATATTTTTGGCATTGAACTTAAGGTCATGGATCTGACACCAGTTGTCGATCACAGTGAGGCCATTCTGTTGGATGTCAACATCACTTGGGGAGGTAATAATGGCTCCCAACTTGCAATAGTCTGTGAACTTTGTCAGCCAGAGTCCCTTTGTGTTGGCCTGGACTTCAGAGAAGTAGAAACCAAACAGGAGAGGACCCAGGACCAAACCCTGTGGGACTCCACTTGTGAATAGTCGGCAGTCTGACTTGGAGTCAGCTACTTTCATAGTCTAGGTTCTATCTGTGAGCCAGTTTGCAACCCACCTAGTGATATAGGGGTTGATGCCAAGCTTAGTGAGTTTGATTCCTGGGTGGGGAATGGTATCAAAAGCCTTGGTCAGATGAAGATAGGCTGTACGTACCACCTTGCCTTCATCCACAGCTCTGGTGACTGACTCAAAGAAGTTGATCAGGTTGAGCAGGCATGATTTACCCTTCACAAATCCAAACTGTGTGGGATCCAGAATTTGGAGATTACCTCTATTCTTGTTTATTAGGTCCATGATGATGCATTCCATGTCTTTGCATATCAGATTTGTCTGGCTAGTTCCCAGGATCTGTAGTCGCTCCTCCTTTGTGGAGAGGGATGACTGTAGCAGTGGGTCATTCGGCAGGGACAAAGTCTGAGGGGAGGATGTGATTGCACAGGGCACACAGGTGAGGTGCAAGTTTACTCTGTATATCATGTTAACAACAAGAAATAAAATTAAGACACACATGGTTCTGTTTTAGTGGTTCACTGTTTATAGGCTCTGATGTCCTAATTCCCTGTCTTTGGAGAAGACTTGCACTTATAAGTAGCAGGAAGGCTTAGTTCTGCTGTTAGTGGGAATGGCAATTGCAAAGTACATGGGATATATTTTTGAATAATCATTGAAGAAACGATGTCCCAGCAAAATAACATAGTAAAAGGAATTTGCCACATTATAAACGGTTATAGTTTATATTGAAATGGAAAAGTGAACACTCTCCTCAACTTCAGATTCTGCAGTGAGACTCACAAAATGCTATTACATACGGGCAGTACCTTGTGATCATACATAGTGCTAATGAGACAATCGTACAAGGTAAAGGCATTAATATAACTTCTTTCTAAGGTTGTGCTATCTGTAATGTTAGAGGCGTTACAGATATTGTTTGTGAAGTGAGATGGCTGTTGTCATGTAATTAACTTGCCCCAACCTGCAGTCACATAACAGGCAATTGTAAATTGGAGGTAAAGGGACACATTTTTACCCGTGCATAGAAGTAGTAGTAGATGGTTCCTCCCAGCAAGACAAAAATATTCTGTGTTGATTTTAATATACGATTATCAGTCATTTTAGCCTGATCAGCAGTCATATAAATAAATGTTTGATCCAATAAACTATTGGCTGCAGGCCCATTGCAGTTCTTGCCCAGTCACAAACTCTCTAAGCCCAAGGGTCTTATCACATTTGCAATAAATGACAGATGATTTTGACCAACTGGCTTAATTCTATTCGGTTTAGAACAGGACAATTAACATCTTTCATAAACTCTCTGCTCTTTGTTTTTTGTCTATGCTACTGTGTAATGGTTCCTCCGATATATTTGTGATTTTATGTATGGTGATTAATTCATGAAATTTAATCCTTAATTATTCTTCTGAGTATGTGATTTGTTTTTGTATTATTTTGTGTAATGAACTATTTTTTTACACATCTGAAAGTGAGCTGATAATTATGATGTGTGTGTGTGTGTGTGTATATATAAAATAGTATATGGTTGTCTCTACTATTTATCTTAAGATTATGTACTTTGTAACGAATTTAGGAGCTCTGTTTATTCAGTTGTGATCGTATATATGCGATTGTTATTCTAGGTATAAAAATGAGTGACAGCACATTTGTTTGATTGACATTTATGTGAATTCAAGTTACAGTGTAGATATGTAGAAGTGTGCAGGAAAATGAATGTTTGAAAAGGTAGTTGTGAAAATTTGCAAAATTGCATTTGCACACAGTGTGTATATGCATGTGTTTGCAGTTTAATGTTAGAGTTAGGGTTAGGTAAATGGTTAGATTTAGTGTTGTTACCTTTCGTCTTGTACTACTGTTGGGGAAAGAGTTTTTAGTAAACTAATGTAGGGTTAGGCTCACCAGATGCAAGTAATGTAGTGCGAGGGGGCAAAGCTTGTGTGCCCACCCATTACTTACATATGCTAACCTACCCCATGCCCCTAACCCTACATATTACATTTTTAAAAACCCACTCTCTAACCGTACCATTATTCAGATGATGCTTGATCTGCTATTTGTAGCTGGGGTTTACCAGTGGTGGGACAGAAGTTATCAGTGGCTCGTGATCACATTTTTTTATGAGCCACATTTGTGCAGTTGCTCATTTTTGTTCTCTTTGATAGTGATGGCATAATCCTACAGACACTTCACTAAATGTGTTATTCCCAGTTCTACACTGCATCCATGCATTCCTTTGTTTTGACAGATTGCAGAGATGACCTGGAATAAGCACACAGTTATATCATGCTGTGCACGCAGCGCAATATGTCTGCCTGCATCTATGAACTGGAGACGTACCATTTGATTCCCTGAGCTCAGTGGGTGGGTGGGGTGCTGCAGTAGATATCCATCCACCCCCTTGAGACATGACAGGTGGCTTACACTCCTCTGTATGTTTATCTGCCTGAGATGGCTGAGGTGACCTATAGTGACTCAGCTTTTTATACATCGCCTTGAGATGGGTGACGTGGCCTCCAGTCAATTAAGCTGTCCGTCCCAGTAGCCCTTCAGATGCTTAGAACAGTAGCTTTATCCACACTGCAGACATTGTAGATGGACTTATTACATGTGCTACATTGAAGTGGTTTTATGGCAATATTTTTGACGTAGACGGTGCTTATTCACATGTTGTTGCAGTTAGTGCAGATAATTTAGGCCATGAACTGTTATTGATCTACTGTTCAGAGTATTATCTTACTGCATGAATCTATGGGTTCCCTATCAGTTCAGTGAAAATTCAATTCAGCAACCTGCATTTTTAGTGCACTTACATTGAACATGCTGTTCATCAACCTGTTCATACTGAGATCATGGTAAAGTGAGGATCAGGAAATTTGCCCTTTCCCCACTGTAGTGCATTCTCGGAGTTGGTATATATAATTAGCAGGGGTGTGGGGGTGCAGCCCCCCACATGGGTGGAATTCGATGAACAGTATTTCTGATGAAATGCCTTTCATTGAAGCATCACCTTGATGAAGTGATGGACCCAAATTTATGCAGGTCACTTAATTGGAAAGTGCTCCTGGTCCCGTCTGAAAAGTGAGGTTGTCTCAATGGGTTTAACAACTGAACAAATAAAAATGGCCAATGTCAATATCTTGACAGGTTTTGTGATTACTATTTATCCTAAAATGTATTGTTCCTAAGAAAACAACAAAACACTATCGGAAGCACAGTTTGATTATTCAATTCTTTCTGACATCACTGCAGCAGATCACTTTACAAATTTAAGTTCATCTGAAGTCCTTCCTTTTCTTTACTAGTTGCCATAACTTGGTCAGAATTTCTCACTGTAGTTCCTCCTTTCTCATCGCCTCTTGGTTCATCACCAGCATTCTACCTGTTTAGGCCACTGTGTCCATTTACCAGAGCATCGTTATCCTTAACTCTCCATCCAGTGCTGACCATTCCAGACTTTGCATTTGTTCCATTAAGCTTGTAATGTTGTCTCATGTAGATACAGCTGTGCTATGTTTGTAATGTTGTCTCATGTAGATACAGCTGTGTTATGTTTGTAATGTTGTCTCATGTAGATACAGCTGTGTTATGTTTGTAATGTTGTCTCATGTAGATACAGCTGTGTTATGTTTGTAATGTTGTCTCATGTAGATACAGCTGTGTTATGTTTGTAATGTTGTCTCATGTAGATACAGCTGTGTTATGTTTGTAATGTTGTCTCATGTAGATACAGTTGTGCTATGTTTGTAATGTTGTCTCATGTAGATACAGTTGTGCTATGTTTGTAATGTTGTCTCATGTAGATACAGCTGTGCTATGTTTGTAATGTCTCATGTAGATACAGCTGTGCTATGTTTGTAATGTCTCATGTAGATACAGCTGTGTTATGTTTGTAATGTTGTCTCATGTAGATACAGCTGTGCTATGTTTGTAATGTTGTCTCATGTAGATACAGCTGTGTTATGTTTGTAATGTTGTCTCATGTAGATACAGTTGTGCTATGTTTGTAATGTTGTCTCATGTAGATACAGCTGTGCTATGTTTGTAATGTCTCATGCAGATACAGCTGTGCTATGTTTGTAATGTTGTCTCATGTAGATACAGCTGTGTTATGTTTGTAATGTTCTCATGTAGATACAGCTGTGCTATGTTTGTAATGTTGTCTCATGTAGATACAGCTGTGTTATGTTTGTAATGTTGTCTCATGTAGATACAGCTGTGCTATGTTTGAAATGTTGTCTCATGTAGATACAGCTGTGCTATGTTTGTAATGTTGTCTCGTAGATACAGCTGTGCTATGTTTGTAATGTTGTCTCATGTAGATACAGCTGTGTTATGTTTGTAATGTTGTCTCGTAGATACAGCTGTGCTATGTTTGTAATGTTGTCTCATGTAGATACAGCTGTGTTATGTTTGTAATGTTGTCTCGTAGATACAGCTGTGCTATGTTTGTAATGTTGTCTCATGTAGATACAGCTGTGTTATGTTTGTAATGTTGTCTCGTAGATACAGCTGTGCTATGTTTGTAATGTTGTCTCATGTAGATACAGCTGTGCTATGTTTGTAATGTTTCATGTAGATACAGCTGTACTATGCTTGTAATGTTGTCTCA